>NW_004798646.1:0-1250 GCF_000002075.1 Aplysia californica | reverse complement strand
TCTCTCTCTCTCCCTCTCTCTTTCTTTCTCTCCCTCTCCCTCTCTCTCCCCCTCTCTCCCCCCTCTCTCTCTCCTCTCTCTGTCTGTCTCTCTCTCAGTATCCTTCTCCATCCCCCCTCCCCCTTTCTCTCTCCCACAGTCTCTTGTTCATGTGTGTGTCAGCGCCCAAGCACGCGTGTTTGTGTTTGCGTGTGCGTGCGTGTGTGTCTGTCTTTCTGCTTGTCTGCTCGTCTGTCTATAATCATCCCTCCTTTTCTTCTATCCACCTACGTCACTATTTCACCAACCTTTAAGATTCCTCCACCAACCCACCTCCCCTCCACCACCCCTCTTTTCTCTTTCACTTCCACCCACTTTTCAAGCCACGACAAATTGCGTAATAATGACAACAGCAGCAACACGGATGCCCTTACCAAGGGGACGTAACTAGAGAGTAATCCTCCCCTCGGTAATCTCCCTTCAATCTATCGGTGGTTCGAGAACTTTTCTCAGCGTGACGTAAAAATAATGGCGGTCACAAAACTCAATTTGATGTAATAGATTCTACAATATTAGCGCAAATATCTGCCGAAAAAACAACCCCGTGTCTGAGAGTAGTTTGAAATCATCCCCCTAAACTCACCACCTCTCCCCAGAGTTCTACTCCTCCCCTCTCTTTCTTTCTCTTTCTCTATCCATCTCTCTGTCTCTCTGTCTCTCTGTCTCTCTGTCTCTCTGTCTCTCTCATCCGTCTTGCACTGCAGGGAGGGGGAGCTGCGACTTATCAAACTTTTTCTCCGTCAGTGGCTGGGTGAACTGGTGCTCTCCCCTTGTTGTTAATCATTGAAGCCCAAACTGAAACGCCAAAAACCAAAAAGCAACAACAAAAAAAAAAAAACAACAACAAAAAACAACCCCGCCAAATTCCCAACCAGAACAAGACGAGCCCTATTGCTGCTATCGATTGGCACGGACCGATCAAGCACAGAGTTTACAACAAGTAGAACTTCTCTATTCCGTACACCTACCCCTCCCCCCCCCCTAACCCTTTTTCTTTCTTCCTCTCTAAACCCCCACAGGCACGACTCTCGGACTCTTGTTCCACAGAACAAGGAAGACGACAGAGTGTGCCACCAATTCTTCAATGTTCTTCAATCTTCAGTTAATAATAGTAATAGAAGCAGATACCATTTGTATGGCGCTAATCCCCGCTCAACAGCAGGCTCTAAGCGCTTCACAATCTATACTATTACCCCAGCAGACCTGAGAGC
>NW_004798645.1:105735-107707 GCF_000002075.1 Aplysia californica | reverse complement strand
TGGTGTCTTCTTTTAGGTGACGAGTGCAAGATATGTATATTTTGTGGTCAAAAGACTCAATCTTCATTATGGGATTGGATCAGGTCGGGTCTGGTAAAAAAAAATAGCCTTGGCCAGTGCATACGATTTTAAATAGACCTCTGCTCTGCTTCATCATTGCGCATTCCGTGGGCAAACAATTAATGATCTGATCCCGCAATGTCATGTGACATCTAGGAACCTTCTCATTGGCGTTTGGTTAAGATTTTCATCTAATATACCCAGAAAAGTAAACATACAGTTAAACCACGGTATAATAGTTTCCCTTTGGGCCCAAAATTTTGAACCTGTTAGATGAGATGGGTGTGCGCCAAAAATAGAGCTAAAAACACTAAATGGGGCTTGGAGTTTCAGAAAGTAAATGTTACAGCCGATTGTACGTTTATGCTGAGTACGTTATACCGAGGTTTTATTGCATTTGACTTCGGAGAACCTGGTCGGATTGCGCCAAAATGTCAGCTTTTGTCCCTCCATAAGGGAAAATTAGACCGCTCTCAAGTAGATCAAGTTCTATCAGATGTGTCAACGAAGAGGCGGGTCGACCTTCTACAGTGTTCAATGGGTAGTATAACTAGAAGACGCCCATATGATGTCGACAATAATTTCACACTTTAAAAAATGTTAATTCCCAATGAGTTTTGTTCATTTGGTCCGTATATTCAAGTGGTAATAATCCCTCTCATATTTCATGTATTTTTATATTTTTCAGAAGTCCAGAATGGACACCTTGTGAACATCACTGCCTTTAAGTACAGATGGCAGGCCATGAGGTTCTTGGAAAAAACTACACCAGCACTGATGCTTGAGAGGCTATTTCTAGCTTTGCCTCCTGAACAACTTGATTTTCAACTTTCAAGCATTCTCATTGGCGGACATGATTGAGTGCACCAACCAGACAGTCGATGTGGGTGGGGGCGGGGCTGAAAGTGCCCTTGGAGATGAAGACGCCCAAAGACTTTTCAAGGATGTCAGTAAAGTCATTAACCAGGTGAGTAACGCCGGGCTTTTTATTCATATGCTGGACCAAAAACAAATCAGTTCAGAGTTTGCCTCATCTTATAAAGATCAACTTTTGTACTGGCGTGCTATCGGTTTCTTTTGCGTGATCATAGTTCATAAAGTAGTACAATGATATTTTAATAAAGTGGTAAAGGGTATATCGTCTGAAAACGGAACATGGGATCAATAACAAGCGTGAGAGCTTCCCTGGGCTGCTCCCCATCAGGAACAGAACTGTCTAGACCGCTGGGATGGAACACCAAAATCCCCAGGATGTGATGGCCATGACACGTATGGTACTTTGTACTTTAGCGTCACGTAATACGTAAGAGAAGCCGTAAGACCAAGTTAGATAACAGTCAGAAACTCACAAAGAATATTGCGTGTGTGTATATTTGTGTGTTTGTGTGTGTATGTGAGAGAGAGAGAGAGAGTGCGTGTGTATGTGTGTGTATGTGTGTGTGTGTGTGTGTGTGTGTGTGTGTGTGTGTGTGAGAGAGAGAGAGAGAGAGAGAGAGAGAGAGAGAGACAGAGGGGGGGAGGAAGGAAGGGGTAGGGGGAAAGGAGAGGGGTTTCTCGGCAAATTGGGCACATGAGCATCAACATTAAGCGTCTGAAAGGTTCTCTGTCTACTGTCTCAATCTGCCCACAGTGTCACTGCCCGTACTATGTCTCCTCTGGGAGGACCGGTATTGTGGAAGAACTTCAGAATGAGAATGATTAATATCCGCTCTCTGTCTGTCTGTCTGTCTGTCTGTCTGTCTGTCTGTCTGTCTGTCTGTCTGCCTGTCTGTCTGTCTGTCTGTCTCTCTCCCCCCCCCTTTCTCTTTCTCCACCCCTCTCTCTCTCTCCACCTCTCTATCTCTCTCCACCATTTTAATCTATCTATCTATCTATCTATCTATCTATCTATCTATCTATCTATCTATCTATC
>NW_004798645.1:103884-105635 GCF_000002075.1 Aplysia californica | reverse complement strand
TATATGTGTGTGTGTTTGTGTGTATAGAGTGTGTGTGTGTGTGTGTGTGTGTGAGTGTGTGTGTGTGTCGCGTGCATGAATATTTTTCTTACATGCATTTATGTAAAGCGCCTAGAGCTGTGTTTACACGGGAGTGGGCGCTATAGAAATGATCTTCATTATTATTATTATTATTGAGCCAAAAAGTAAAAATTAGATTAGATAAAAATGGCCAAACTGCCATACAAAATATGGTATCTTTGATTTCACTAAGTTGACGAGCGCCTGATTTCACTATGACGCCTTACGTATTTTAAGTTCTTCAGAGACATATTCAGGGTGCCTTTGTTACAGCGCTTTCTTGGAGCGCCAATCTTACCCTCCCCCCCTCCTCCCCGGGCGGTGCTACTGACTGAAGTTGTCTTTAGGCCATTCCCAAAGGGGGGGGGGGTGTTCTTATGGACAGTAGAACTGCAAATGGGCTGATTTATCAATGCCATTCTCATACTATGCCGGAACAGCATACGGGGAACTGCTACTTTTTCTTTCCTCATCCTTACTATCGTCATTTTCCCTCTTCTTCTTTTGTATGTTTGTCACTCTCTTGTGACCCGCTATTTCCGGGGTGCCTTGATAGTCGAAGTAAGCAGACTTTGTGCTGTTGAGGCTAGAGATTCCCCTTTTGGACTTCTCTGTTGACACCCAATCCTTCGCGCCCATATGACCTTATGCAGTTGCGAGCGCCGTAAAACCTCTACTAAAACTAAACAATCTTACCCTTCCCTTCGGACAGTTCAGAATAGGATACTGCCCTCAGGGTTATGAAATCAGGCATTCTTACATAATGACCAGCCCAGCGAAGTTAAGTCTTTTTGAGCATAGAAAGCAGGCAGAGGTGTAAAAGAATTAATTATTGACACATCAGTGGGCACGATGCTTCGACCGCATCTTTAAGAAATTATAATGGGGGCTCTCGTGGCCTAGAGGTTAAAGTGTTTGCCTCTCATTCAACAGGTCCCAGGTTCGGATCCCGGTAGCGACGGAAATGTTTCTTCTTTAAGTTGTCTCCTTTCCTAGTCTCTAGCAATGTTCTGTCGTCTGCTTTCTCCTCCTCTTTCTGCCCCCACCCCCTCACTTCCTTTGCTCCCTCCTCTGGGCTCCTGACTCTTTTTGCAGCCTTTCTGTGGCTACTACCTGGCTCCTTCTTACTGTTGTCTTTCAGATACACCCCTGATCTTCTGGTAGAAAAGATCTACACCTAGCCTTCTCGGACAAGGGCGAACATTCTCAGAGGTCCCGTGTGTAAGTGGCGCACCTGAAAGATCCCTCGGTGGTCCAAAATCGATACGAGTAGTCTTCGGCCGCCACCCGGGGAAAATTAAAAATTTCCTACCAACGGAAAATGTTTAATGTGTCCCGCGCGCTCATGTGATCTTATGCAGCTGCGAGCGCCGTAAAACACTTACCAAAACAATAAGGAATTAATACCCGTACACCCTATTCTATCCGAAAGATTCTGATACTTTGGTATTGTATTCTTTAACACATCTATTCCACATAGGTGTCGTACTCGCACCCAGTGGCAGTGGGTGAACCTAGATTTGGGTGGGGCTTAGGTTTCTTCCACTTGTTTACCCCCAAAAAGCAAGCAATAAGAACAACACAGTGATGATTTTTCTATACTCACGGCGAGCCACGGCATTTTGAGAACCATTCAAACGAGAAGAGTCACCTTTGTCTGCCATCTCTTTGTTCTACGTTAAATTCTTCTG
>NW_004798645.1:101694-103279 GCF_000002075.1 Aplysia californica | reverse complement strand
CTACTGTGAATGGTCCCACACTAGGCGATTATATGACCGTCTACTGTGAATGGTCCCACACTAGGCGATTATATGACCGTCTACTGTGAATGGTCCCACACTAGGCGATTATATGACCGTCTACTGTGAATGGTCCCACACTAGGCGATTATATGACCGTCTACAGTGAATGGTCCCATACTAGGCGATTAAATGACTGTTTAGGCCCCACACGTACATGAATAATGGCACACCGCGGGGAAATCAGGCGTTAGTCAAAATGATGAAATAATGATCAGAATGCGAGGTGTGCTGGCAAAATGAGTTACTTCTCGGATTTTAGCGTTATGGAAACTGATACACCAACTTGATAGCTGAAGTTTGTGCAATTTGTGAGCATGGAATAGTAAAAGACACGGTAGACTTGAACTTGAACAAAATGGCATCTATTGAAAATCTATAAATCTGACCCCAGTGTCGATTTTCAGCCGATATCTCCATTCTTGGATCGTGAGAAGTAACTCATTTTGTCAGCACATCTCACAAATCAGAAATGAATCGCTACTTTCGATTTAATGAAAGACCCATTTAATTTTAGTAACGTTTTCGTCCTTTTTAGACTTAGTGCCAAAAATAAAAAGGCTCCGGCTTAGTGGGTACATACGCCTCGGAGATAAAGATCTCTTTCTCGGGTCCCAGCACCTCTTTGTCTTTACACATCCCACCGGTCAAGTTGAACCTCGGATTAGTTGATTTTTGTTTTCCACTCCACCAAATACTGTACATTAACTTACTTACTTACTTGGTTAGAGAATAGGCATCATTGCAACAGGCAGCACAGTGCCATAGCTGCTCCTCCTCCCTCCTCTCCAGGATCCACGAAAGGGTTTTCGCTTGCTGATCGTCGTACCAAGAGTTATTTGCTGGTTGGATGTACATTCTTCTGGCTTTTCCACGCAACTCATCCGTATAGTTGACTGTAAATAACCTCCACACACGCGATTCGAACCTACGTCATCTGCGTGAGGCGGCAAAGCGTCTTCTCGCTACAACAACAGACACACGATCACGGGTCAAAGTTGAAGTATTGTGCTGTTACCCTTAGCATCAGTGGCTGTCATCTTGAACAAATCCCGATGGCAGAATTGAAGGAAAACGAGGCAGCGGAAGACCATATTATAGTAACCTACTGGGAGAGCCTAAATACAATGCAGATGGTTTGTTTGTTTGTTTGTTTGGGTGTTTGTTTATTTGTTTGGATGTGTGTTTGTTTGTTTGAGTAAAGAGAAGCACTTCGACACTTTGATGGTCATTTAGTGCCGTTTTAAAAGGTAAGACAGACAGACAGACAGACAGACAGACAGACAGACAGACAGACAGACAGACAGAAACAACAGAGGGGACGTAATGAAGTTGGACCTACCAGTGGTTTATTTGTAAAGAGAAGCACATCGATACAATAATGGTCATTTAGTGGAGGGAAAAATGTGAGACAGGCAGACTGACAGACAGACAGACAGACTACAGAAACGAGAGAGAGGGAAAGTAAAGAAATAGGACTTCCACACTAGAAAGTAGCATACAAAGAAACGAAGGAACGATATAT
>NW_004798645.1:100687-101311 GCF_000002075.1 Aplysia californica | reverse complement strand
GGGATCTCGGAGGTCCCGTGTGCAAGATGCGCATGTCAAAAATTCATCCCTTGGGGATCCAGAATCGATAAGAGGATAGGCTTCGGCCACCACCCGAGGAAAATTCAAAATTAATCGCGGTCAAATTAAAAAAGTCTAACGTGTCTCGCATGCTCATATGCCATAGATCTATGCAGTTGCGAGCACCATAAAACACTAAGCCTACAAAAAAAAATATTTAAAAAATATTAATTTTTAAAAAAATTACTCCTGCGTGGGTGTGGGCGCGGTCAGTTCACCCTAGTCACGTGATCCGAGCCACCGGTCAAGAGATAAGGCGGACGCACAGACTAGGGTGAACTGACCGCCAAAATAACTGTGGGCGGACGAGTAAGTCCTCAGCACCCACAGGTTCTAAAAGTTCAGTGTGTTACTCAAGCAGGCTCTAAGCCTAAACGGTTAAGGTCCTCGGTGTTACTCAACATCTCATGCTGGAACTGGGACATTACATGTACATGTACTGTGAATGGTCCCACACTAGGCGATTATATGACCGTCTACTGTGAATGGTCCCACACTAGGCGATTATATGACCGTCTACTGTGAATGGTCCCACACTAGGCGATTATATGACCGTCTACTGTG
>NW_004798645.1:97261-99608 GCF_000002075.1 Aplysia californica | reverse complement strand
AGAGAGAGAGAGAGAGAGAGAGAGAGAGAGAGAGAGAGACAGACAGACAGAGACAGAGACTGAGAGAGACTGAGAGAGACACAGAGAGAGAGACAGACAGAGACAGAGACAGAGATAGGCCTACAACGTAGACTAGAGAAAATCACATAAAATATTCCTGTCATCGACAATTCAGCTCGATAGTGGCTTGATCTACAACCAGCCTTCTCAACAATGTAACTGTAAGGTAATGAAGAGGTGGGACGTCCTGTTATCTTGCCGTCTATCTCCGATAGGACAAAGCCAAGTGGATGCGAGAGTCGTGAATGAAAATTCCCCAAATAATCCATCGCAAGTTCAAACCATAGTCCAGCACTATAATATTATATCTACTGAGATAACAGACAGAGAGTGCCCTAAGAGCATGGAGAGCCTTTAAAACACTCCAAGCGATCCAAGTTCAAGAACGACCCATCTGGGATTCAAACCAGGGCCATTCGCAACACTGTCCAGCATTATAAAAAAAATAGTATATCTACTGAGCAAACACAGCACCCAAAAGGGTGGAGAGCTTTTAAAACACTCCAAGCAATCCACGTTCAAGAATGACCCATCTGGGATTCAAACCTATGGCCATTCGCACCACTGTCGCTCAGTATTATGATACTGATACATAAAAAGATATATTATAGATGGGTGTTCCTCTTAGAGTATGTATCTGTATATAACTCCAAAGGTCTAGTATTTGAATTCCTGCATGTGGTTGAATGATGCATTTATAAATGTACATTTTGTCAGCTTTACTTCTCCTTTCATATTGAATTTTAATGAGAGTAATATATATATATGATTTAAATTTTTTTATGTATACCTGTATGTGTTTTTACGTCCTGTACAGCCAAGGAAAATTTCCCTCTGGGATAATAAAGTACTATCTTATCTTATCTTATCTTATCTTATATGTGTCATGACGCGGTGGAATCGGACGCTCGTCAGTTCTTGGACATTTGGTTATTGGTATCATCTTAAAGCGTGTTCATTCGCCCATCTTTTGATGAAAAAATTGCACGCCTATCTTGAATGCAAGTCAAGATATTTGCCATTGAAGGAGGTTAAAGTCGCCTGGTTTCAGTGGTAAAATTAGCGAAAAAATTATGGCGCTAAAGTTTGGTGATTTCTAACGCTTGAAAGTCCTTGAAAACTGAAAATTTACATTTGTTGTGCCTTTAATTAATCTTTTTTTAATTAAATAGTAAAATCAACACAGAAATAATGTTTTAAATGGACATAAAAGGTGTTGAGCCAAAAAACAAAAATTAGAGAAAAAAAAATGACGAAATTGGAGGGAAAATGCCGATATCTTATATTTTATTATTTTGAGGAGCGCCCTGATTTTACAACGATGTCTCATATACAACGTACTTACTGAGCCAACAGCACACCCTCAGGGGGTGGACAGCCCAAGACAAGTTTCCAGCAATTCAAGTGGGGAAAAAAAAACCACCTAACAAAAACCAAACACTTTTCTCCAGGGGGACTTGAACCAGAGTCATTCACCTCACATCCCAGCAAGATCATAACATCAACAGAACTAACAACAGCGCCACTCCAGAACATGGCAATTAGGAAATCAACATTCACTTAACAACATTATGATCTTCTAAATCTGCATCTTTTCCAAAGAACACCAGTACCAATTTAAGTACGTACAAATGAATACAGTAAGTGTGTCAGGACACAGTGGAATCAGGCGCTCGTCAATTTTGGGACATATGGAGTTATTGGTGTCATCTTAGAGGTTGTCCATTAAACCTTGCTTTCAATGGAAAAAATATCCATTTATCCTGAATAGAAGTATTAGAAGTCGAGATATTCGCAATTGAAGGAGTTGGGGACGCCTAGTTTCAGAAGTAAAATTAGCAAGACATTGGCCGCCAAAGTTGGGTGACTTTGACAGCTTAAAAATCATTCCAAATTGCAAATTTCCATCTTTTGTGCCTTTAATCAACATTTTCCCATAAAATTCACACATGAAAGTGTTTTTGAATGGATCTACAAGGTGTTGACCTTGCCAAAAACAGAAATGTTAATTTACAAAATTTACAAACTGGCCGCAAAATGCAGATTTCTTGGATCTCATTGTTATGACGAGCGCCAGATTTCCTCTGCATGCCTCACAAGTTCAGTGACTATACAAGATGTTCTATTCTGCCCCCTTCATTACAGAGAATGTCATTGTCATGTGACTAAGCTGTACAGAACAGAAAAATGTTTTGACAAAACAAACTGGAAATGGCTGGCTGTTGTCTAAAACTGTCTGCAAACACATCCAAATATCTGTGTGGTGACACACACACACACACACACA
>NW_004798645.1:85937-96117 GCF_000002075.1 Aplysia californica | reverse complement strand
GGGCAGTGGGGGAAATGGGAGGAAGGGGGAGACATTTATTTTAAAGTAGAGGAGTAGGATAGTATATATATATGTGAGGCAGCGTGGTGGAATCAGGCTCTCGTCAATTTTTGGGCGTGTAGAGTTATTGGTATCATCTTATAGCTTGTTCACTTGTATTTATTTGGATGAAAAAAAATATCCATTTATCTTGAATACAAGTCGAGATATTTGCGAATAAAGGAGGTAGAGGTCATCTGTTTTTAGAGGTAAAATTAATGAGAAAATAGCCGCCAAAGATTAGTTATTTCCTTAGCTTAAAGTCCGTGGTAACTGAAAATTTTTATTTTTTGTACCTTTAATCAACGTTTTTCCAGAACAATCCACACAGAAATGAGTTCTTTACTGGGCAAGAAAGGTGTTCAGCCAAAAAACAAAAATTTAATAAAAATTCACAAACCTGCGGAAAAATGCAAGTTTGTTCACTTTGATTATTTTGACGAGAGCCTGATTCCACCACGCTGCCTCACATATAGCACAGGTTTCCCCCAGTGAACACAGAGTAAAGTTATTTGAGGTATCGTGGGACTTTTGGATTCCACATGAGATTATCTTAGACCGGACAGTTTTAGTTTTAGTAAGTGTTTTACGGAACTTGCAACACAATAAGGTCATATAAGTGCCGAAGATTAGCTAGAGGTGTTACAAAAGAGTAACAAACACAAAAAAAGAAGAAAAAAAGGGAGATAAAGACGATAGATGTTTGATTGGAGAAAGAAGAAACAATTAACCACACCAGAGCGCCCGCCAACCACCCACACTGGACTGTTTGACAGAGAGACAAAGAAAACACTCGGAGAGGCCAGAGGTAGAAATAATAGAGATCATAAAAGTAAACTTCAGCCCTTCATTCCAAACTTACTCTACCTACTACTGACTTGTTTTTGGTTTTTTAAAAGTTTTAGTAGAGGTTTTACGGCGCTCACAACTGCATAAGGTCATATGAGCGCCAGAAGATTAGAGGTGTTAAAAGAGAGTAACAAACATAAAAAAGAAGAAGGGGAGATAAGGACGGTAGATGTTTGATAGGAAAGAAGGAGCAAACCACACCGGAGCACCCGCCAACCACCCACTAACTTGTACTCACCAACTATAAACAGCCACACAGTGTTTTCGGTCCCTCCTCATGGGCCACATTCGGCCCACCGTAACGTCATTAGAGAAAGACCTACACACGCACGTTTCATTTATTTAAAGAATAGGGGGTTAAAAGAACTTAAAAAGAACTTAAAATTTCCTTTCCTGAAGAACTGAGTTTTGTTTGCTTGAGTAAAGAGAAGCACATCGACACAATAATGGTCATTTAGTGCTGGGAAAAAGTAAGACAGACAGACAGACAGACAGACAGAAAGACAGACAGATAGACAGAAACAACAGAGGGGAAAGTAAAGAAGTAGGACCTAACATAGGAGCCCTCCAACCACCCACATTTCTGAAGAATAAGGCTGAGTGAAGGAAAGACACAGAAGAAAGAAAGAGAGTGATATTAATTCTCTGGGGATATATATAATCGAAGGAGGTGAACACACACTGGATTTGAGTAGAAGAAACCACCGGTTTGTTAAAAATTACAGTTATCAATACGTATAAAGGTGGGCTAGCACCCAGCTATGGCGGCACGATCGAGTCAGGGTTAGAGATATCTGTATGTGAATCGAAATATTCACTAAAACGGGCCCGTGAACACAGATCAGGCGAAACTCATCGAGAACAATCTGTCCCCGTGGTTTTATGCGCCCCGCATAATTTAGCAAAATGTGATCATTTTTTGCATAATTTCTGATTATTTTCCTTTATCATTCTTTGTTAAAATTAACAGAATCACATAAGTTCACATTTTTGGGCTCAGTTTGCATAATTTCAGAATTTTTTTTCTTCATAAAACTGCGGGGACAGAACAATCTCTGACTTCTATTTAAATCCTAACTCATTCAAACTGTAGTTAGTTTTAGTTAAGTACTCTCCATCATCATGATATTATATCGTGTTGTGACACAAGCTAGTGTGCTCTGTCCTGCAAATCATACACACGACCATTTGCACACTCGGCAAAAAGCCACACCATTTATAACATCACAAATTATGCCACTGGGAACCAGAACAAGAAACAGGCTTGTTAAAAAAAACCCAACAACAAAAAAAATAATTTTTTAACCAAAAAAACAACAACCCATGAGTAGATCTAGTCAGCCAAATTGGAATCAACTCTGTCGGTAAAATCAGTCGTCATTTTACTCATGAGTACATGCTTTGTTTTTATAGCAAACAAGAATGCAGCTTGCAGGGGGGCTATGCCAAACAAAGATATCGTATATCCAGTTATCAAACCTGACTGGGTTTTTTAGCTCATACTGCGACATTTTTCCATCTATGAAAACTGACTGTTGCAGATGTACATAAGGTGCTAAATGATCCAAATTTTGGGGATTGGGGATTGGAGAGCGCGGGGGGGGGGGGGGGGGGGGGGGAGGTTGTAAAAAGACCTACTTTAAAAAAAAAATCTGAATAGGTTGAGACGAAAAACAGGAACAACACAATGGGTTCCGAATGCTAGTCGCAAACAGCCTGCGCCCATGTCTCAACCAATGGAAGCAATGAGTCTGACCTGCAACTGCAACTCAAAACAGACAATTTTGCGCATAAATCAGAACAGGTTACATCCAGCCACCACCAAAAATAAACACATTTATTAAATTTAATTATTCATGAAAAACAGCAGGGAACGTAACAAGTGGAAGAAAAATCAAATTCAGGGAAAGAATGAACACAGAAAAACGTTCCGGATATTGTAAGCATTTCCAAGGTCTTGAGTATCAATTTAACTCTTTTGTTTTCGTAAGAGTTTCACGCACTTGCAACACAATAAGGTCATTATATAAGAGCCGAAGATTAGAGATGTTACAATAAGACGGGAGTAACAAACACAAAATAGAAGGAGGGGAGATAAAGATGATAGTTGTTTGATAGGAAAGAAGGAGCAAACCACACCAGAGCACCCGCCAACGACCCACTTTAACTTTGTTTAAAATTTAACTCTGTTGCAATGTAGTTTACGTGGGGGAAAGTCTAAACGACAGGCACCGTCTCTGCTCTGACAACAGGGAGATGACAGGGAAGTGGAAACAGAACTCTGGTGTTTACTGCAACACGTCAATCACATATTATGCGTGCAAGAATACGCGAAGCCAAAGAGCTGACTGACACACAGACGAAACACACACTAGAACGGTGTTAAATTTTGAAATCTGTTTCTCAAATAATACTATTATATTATATGATCGGGATAAATAAATAGCCCCTTTTCAAACACTCATCCTCATTATCACCATTAACCCTTCTAGCCCCAAGCGCGTCGCGTATATTTTCAGCAGCGCTTGTACCTCCCTCCGTCCCAAGAGCGTATATTCTCAGTTTCAGGGGTGTACCGAATATGCGCATTTTTCGAAATTAGCTAACCTAATTCAACTTTAATTTTCAAAATATTTATTCATTTACCTTCAAACATTGTCGTACATTTTTATCTAAACCTCATTACAAAGATACTAAATCACTTTTTAGAATGCATGCCTCTTTTTCTGATATACCGCTGTATTGGCTGGGACTGGGGTTAGGGAGAGCACAAAAAGGGCTGGGGCTGGAAGGGTTAATGCCTTCCTGACACTTTCGCACCGACATCTGGGTATATAAATATATGTATATGTCTATGTCACAAACAATCACTTTCCACCGTACCCATCCTGGGCTAGCCGTTTGATGTTTTATCAGTTAGGTAGGAGAAAAAGTGTAGAATTAATTATAGTTATAGAGTGAACCTCTGAAGCAGAAAAAGCCTGCACCCAAAACATTCACTATAGACAGACTCTGTTGCACCTTGGTCCTCTATCACGAAGTAGACTGAGGTAAAATGACGCGCACACATAATATCGTTGCTGTGCTAGCAGAATGACACATCTCATTTTTGTTACTTTTGAGATTAAGGAAAAAACTGTTTGACTAGACTATTTATCATCTAATAACAGTAAAACTTGAAATACATATATGTTTCTTTTGTGACTGCCAGCGCATTTTTGTTTTGATTTTATCAAATAGATAGATATTTAAATAATAATAAATACCATCAAACAAAATAAAAGGCTAGTTGCATTTTGGCACAACTCTATATGAGTTAAGCCAATTTGCTCGCGCAGAGAAAGTATTCACAATCACATTCCCAACATCTTGACTTATAAATATAGCACATCCATATATACGACTTCCAATTATAACATTGCCATAAATATTTTCTAACAATATAAAACATAACGTAGATGGACATTGTATTTTTATTTTCATGCTCGACTAATTAATACAGAGCAACACGCTTTTCAAACGCTCAGACAGTCGGTAAAATAACAAACACACCAGCAGTGATAGAGCCCAGTATATGTTTTGACGTGGTGGAATCAGGCACTCGTCAGTTTTTGGGCATATGGAGTTGTAATTGGTACCTGATGTACTGTCTTAAAGCTTGTTAATTTGTCTTGCTTTTGATGAAAAAATATCCATCTATCTTGAAAATATCCATGTATCTTGAATAAAAGCTGAGATATTTGCTATTGAATGAGGTGGGGGTCCCTGGTGTCAGAGGTAAAATTAGTGAGAAAATGGCTGCCAAAATCTGGTCACCTCCAAAGCTTGAATTGTGAGGTTATGTTTATAATAAATGAACTACACAGAGAAGTCTTCTTCATGGATGACCTCAGAAATTGAAAATTTAAATTGTTTGTGCCTTTGGTGTGTTTTTAAATGAACATAAAAAGTGTTGAGCAAAAAAAAAAAAAAAAAAAAAGAATTTCGATAAAAATTATCCCCAGGGTGAAAAATGTCTCTTTCATCAATTTCATTATTTTTACGAGAACCTGATTTCATCACGATGACACACAGAAATATGTAAGCCCTATATCTTCATCAGTAAGTTCCTTTTTTTCTTCTTTTTACATGAACACAGCATACGGCCTCAGACGCATCCACTTGCTGCACTGTCAGGCAGGATGAGACTGACAGTCAAACTGACAGGAGCGCCCAGTGAAGTAGTGAAAAAAAAAAGACAAAAAAATTTTCATGCAAAGGGTTCTGATTACTTAACAACAATGCAAATAATTTTTTAAAAAAGACTTTGATAGACAAACCTCAAGTGATACAATGTTCTTTTAGTTTCTCAGTGAAAGAACTTTTTTTAAAAATAAAAAGGCTACCACAAAAATCATTCGTACAAATAAAATTTCTTTTGATGTGTCGATGACAATGGCAAAACTCTCAACGATGGTTTTCAATATATGTCAATTTCATGTCAAACTCTCAACGATGGTTTTCGATATACGTCAATTTCATGTCAAACTCAAAAGCACATTTATTCAGTTTCTCAATCATGTACTGTAACCAAAAAGACAACAAACTGGACAATTATCGATCAAATATAATAATGATATTCGTTTCTAAAAAAGGACATATTTGGTCTTAAAAGAAAAATGGCTGTTGACAAGACAAACATACGCAATAGTGAAGCTCTTCCAACTACTCAGCAAAGAAACTTAAAACTTCTTGTGCTTTCATAATGTGGAAAACAAACATAACATAAAAAAGAATCTGGCAAGGAGCAGTTCTCTGTATTCATATAACAATAATTAAAAAATCATCAAACTTTTAGCAAAGGGAAACATTTGTACTTCAACTGTTGGAAGGGTTTCTGATCAAGTGTCTAATATATATATATGCTCCTGAAATCCTGAAAGACTAAGATGCTATTTCCGTCACCTAACCTGAATTTCCACACTCGATGACGAAGACAACCCTTCTCGTTAATGTTCAGTATGTAGAGCACACACACATTGAACAAAGACTTTCAGAAACATTGTGTAGAAAAATGGTACAAAAAATAATCCTACCACTCCTTATTTTTTCTTCTTCGTTTTCTGTACATTGTCTTTTTCTTTCCTCTGCAGCTTCAATTTCTTCTTCTCTTCCTTCAGCCGTTGTTTCTCTCGTAAACTTGAGAACAATTTGTACGAGAAAAATCCTGAAAAATATTTTTAAAAGAAAAATCTGTAAATTATAAGTTTCATATATATATATTATATATCACAAGACTGTGGACTCACTGTCTACTTCTAGCCCACTCGTGACATATTTGGAACCCAGGTTATTGACAGTGTCACCTTCCTCAACCCAACATTCCCCCAACATCCCTCTATAGAGTAAATTTCACATCAAGTAAAAAAGTGAAATTAGCTGACACTTTTTCACTCATTTTGGTGTTAAGTTTTGCAAGAGCACGCTTTTGTCTGCAAGACTGGACCTGTAATTATCGATCACCTACAAGCCTAACACAAACAGAAGTCACACTAGCACTTCGTACTGATCGCAATGCTGAATACAAATCCGCGCTGTGCTTGTGATAAAAATTTTCTTTTTTTGGTAAGTGCTTTACGACACGCGCAACTGCATAAAAGGTCATATGAGTGCGAGGGACACAAGAATCATTTTCCGTAGGTAGGAAATTTTTTATTTTGCCCAGTTGGCAGCTGGAGCCTACTCTTATCGATTTTGGACAACCAAGGGATCTTTAACGTGTGCAACTTGCACACCGGACCTCTGAGATTTTTAGCCCTTATACTGAGAAGGCTAGGTGTAGATCTTTCCTACCAGGAGATCAGGAGTGTGGCAGAAAGACAACAGTACGAAGGAGCCAAGGAGTAACAGTAGAAAGGCTGCAGAAAGAGTCAGGAGCCCAGAGGAGGGGGCAAAGGGGGGTGGGGAAGGGAGCAGAAAGTAAAGACGAAAGCAGACGACAGAACATTTTTTAGAGATCAGGAGAGAATGTGAAAGGAGAAAATTTCCCATTGCCATCTGGATTCCTAATGAAGGAGAGGCAAACACCTTAACATCTAGACCATGAGAGCCCCCATGTTTATATTTGTGTGGGCCCTACAGAAGAAGTACAACAAGATAATTAGTTGTTTTTTTGTTTTTGTAAAGTGTTTTACGGCGCTCGCAACTGCATAAGGTCATATGAGCGCGCGGGACACTCCTAATATTTTCAGTTGGTAGGAAATTTTGAATTTTGCCCGGGTGGCGGCCGAAGCCTACTCTTATCGATTTTAGACCACCAAGGGATCTTTAACGTGCGCAACTTGCACACGGGCCCTCCGAGATTTTTCGCCCTTGTCCGAGAAGGCTAGGTGTAGATCTTTCCTACCAGAAGATCAGGGGTGTGGCAGAAAGACAGTAGTAAGGAGGAGCCAAGGAGTAACATTAGAAAGGCTGCAGAAAGAGTCAGGAGCCCAGAGGAGGGGGCAAAGGAGGTGAGGGGGTGGGGGGCAGAAAGTGGAAATGAAAGCAGACAACAGAACATTGCTAGAGCAGGAAAGGAGGTGAAAGGAGACAATTTTAGAGAAGAAAATTTTTTGGTCGCTACCCGGATTCGAACCCGGGACCTTTGAATGAGAGGCCAACACCTTAACCTCTAGGCCACGAGAGCCACCTATAATTAGTTGGCTGTATATGTAACATCTCATAAGCAAATAGGAATGGCACATTTTGCTAATTTCCATTATGTCTACTCCACGGTACAGCACAAAGCTAAAACTAAAACTATGTATTTTTGCTAATTAATTACCAAGTTATAGGGCCTATGAAGTGAACAGGGTAACCGGTCATTTCGCCACACGGTCATCTCGTCACACCCTAATTTTGTGTAACGAAATTACTTCGCTTATAAATACTTTTATAATAGATCTCTTCAAAATTCTATGCTAACGTTCTAGTTTTGAAGGATCAGCCAAAAGCTTTTTTTTTGAAGTTGTATAAATGATTAATTATGTAGGCCTAAATAAAATCTTTGCCCAAACAGTTCTATAATTGAACAATAGTTTAAATTATAAGGTAAAAACAGTAGAGAGTTAAAATTTAATAATTAAGGCTTTGTTTGAAATAGGGGTCTAGCAGTACTGTACATTTCTATTAGATTATTAATTTATTTTTTAACAAAATTAATATACATATATGATCTTGCCAATCACAGCTTTCATCAATAATAATACCTCAAAACTTTGTTGATCTGACTTGATAGATTTTAACATATACAGTGGAAACCTGATATAACAGGGATGACGGGAGTAGAGAAAATGTCCTGTTATATCCGATCCCTGTTAAATCAGAAATGCAAAGGAAGGTAGGCATTTGTGGACTAATCCAGCTGTACTTATTCATGGGTAGTTTCCCTTGCCACAAGTACCCACGAACAGGGGTTTTGGCACCAACTTTCGCCTTGCCTCCTTAAACCACATCAGAAAAGCTTGGTCCACAACATCTGCATCGGGTAGTCTCATGTTCTTTCGATCCAGAGCAAACTTTCCATTGGAGTATGCTGCCACTATCCTCTCTCTATCCTTGATGATGGTGTGAATCAACCCTTGTGGAATGTCGAACTGACGACAAATCTCTGCCTGTGGAGCTTGCTTTTTGTCAACAGCCTGGATTATTTCGTATTTTTGTCAATTGAAAGGCATTTTCTCTAGTGCTTGACATCGTTGGTGACACACTATGCATGCGTGTTGCTAGGTTTCAGGCGAGATCGAGGTCTGTGGCACACCGCAGCCCTCTCTCGCTTCACACGCTGCGTGTGCTTGCAGTGGCATAGCTTGCGTGGCTTGCTCCATCACTGCTTTACTCTCTCTCTCTTATTTTTACACATTGTTAACGAGCCTTTGTCCCTGCTATAACCGGTTGGGCTCCGATGAGGCCCTGTTATTGCCGATAACTTTTAATAGAGACAAAGAGTAGGAAAAAACGGGGATTTTAAAAATCCCTGTTATTACCGGATCCCTGTTATTACTGGGCCTGTTATATATGGTTTCCACTGTATTGTTAATACGTATTTATGAAAAGAAAGGTGTAGCTGATCAGATAGGCACGACGACTCGCACAGCCACCCCCCCACCCACCCCTTCCACACACACACACCCAACCCTTCCCCAAAAATCGAGATTAGCGATTGCCATGACAATGCGTGTTTGATGTTCGCAAGTGTGTTTCGAAACGACCGTCTCCAATCAACCTTGTGGATTTGGGGTGTGACGAGATGACTGTGACTTCTTGACTGCATCGGATCGGTGTGACAAAATGACTGCATTGTAGGCCTATTCAGGAACAGGGGTTAAAAGGTTCTATAATTGGTACAAAGGACCATACTAGCAAATTAATAGCATTCATTTCATGGGGGATGGGGGTGGGGGTAATGGTCCAGTAGTTGCTAGAGCCTCAAGACTGAATCAAAGATGCCAGATCTAAATCTAGACTAGATCTAGATGCTCTCTGACTTTCATCACCTCAGTTTTAGTTTCATTTTGACTTTATAAAATGCTCCATTTTCAAAAGTGGACTTTTATCTTTTATCCATTTTTTATCCCCGTGGTCCACAACTCTAACAATGAGCAAATAGGCAAAGACTCATACTGACCTTTGAACCCCCGTTACAAATCACAGCAACATTTCATTCATCATAGTCACACAAAAAAAAACAGCCATAAAATTATGATAGTAAGTGACAACGAAAGTCTGTAGCCTATTACCCTGTTGAAATAAAACTTGAAACCCACATCCTATTCCTAAAGTATAAATTCAATTTTACCTCTGCTTCACAGTTTTGAAATGCCGACATTACTTTAAATATACGCTCACTAAACCTGGGCTGAAACGGACCATTCTGGCTGGTCGCAACGTGTGAAGGAAAAATCAACATTGCGGCACATGACAGATTTGACAGACCTGGTAACATATTGAAAGTGTTTTCACAATTATCAACCTTTCTTACCTACTAAAGCGATTATAATTATGCCAGGAATTATGAAAACGGTATTATCAATATTCTCTTTGACTGGACCAGAGCCAAACTCAACCATGGTGCTTGCATGAATAGGAAAATTATAATGAAAGTAGGAAGCCTCGCACAAGCACTAGCAGACAAGTTTTACAGCTGGAAAACCGGAAGTTGACGTTTGATACAGAGCAACCGAAAATGGTGGATAGGAATAGATACTGTTGATCTCTATTTTATCCAGGCTACTGTGGGGGTGTTTTTTTTTGGGGGGGGGGGTTAAATCAA
>NW_004798645.1:83636-85837 GCF_000002075.1 Aplysia californica | reverse complement strand
GGGAAAAACATCAATTAAATTCGTGTGGTGCAGATGAGTAAAGAGAGACCAAAACAATCTCTCTATTGCGACTATCATTGCACATCACTTCGCCTAATACATGTTCCGGTAGATTTAACTACCTATAAATAGATGGAAGTTTGACCCGTGTTAAAGGTTGGGATGTGGCTGACGATTCGGGATGTGGCTGCGGGTTGACGAAAAGGAAAAGCGCGTCTCCGATAGGACCGAGCCAAGTAGAAAGTTCGTGTAAAGCGCCTTTCCCAAGGACACAACGTCGGACCGAGCTGAGGCTCGAACCCCCGAACCTGCAATCTCAAACTTACGAGTCCGGTAGCCTAATCACTAGGGGGAAAGGGAGAAATACAGATAGATAGATAGATAGATAGATAGATAGATAGATAGATAGATAGATAGATAGATAGATAGATAGATAGATAGATAGATAGGGGAGGGGGAGAGAAGGGGGAGGGGAGAAGGGTGGGGGAGAAGGAGAGAAAAGCAAAGAGGGAGAGGGAATGAGAGATAGAGAGAGAAAAGAAGAGAGAGAGAGAGAGAGAGAGAGAGAGACAGAGACAGAGTTCCGCGGAAAGATGAAGAGGGAATAGTGTAGAGGAGGAGAGGGAGAGACTGGTGTAGAGAAAAAGTGCACAGAAAGAGAGAGAGGGGGGGGGAGAGAGAGAGAGAGAGAGAGAGAGAGAGAGAGAGAGAGAGACAGAGAGAGAGAGAGAGAGAGAGAGAGAGAGAGAGAGAGAGAGAGAGAGTTCTTCGGACCCTCTTTATACTACTATGCGAATTATAATTTCTCTCTTGTGATGATAAAACACGCCGCCTAGATCTATATGTTCAATCTAACCGCGTCTTTATTTCCTGTTCTGTATTGCGCTGTAGGCATCAAGTTACCCAACACAAGACAATTACATTATATGTATTTTTGAAACCTTGAAAGTGCCCCATCTTGCTAGGTATCTGTTATGATTTTGTGCGGGTTTAGGTTTAGAAAGGGTTAGATCTACCAATGATGTTTGTGATTCACCACTCCCCAAAATATTCGTGTCATCAATATCTATAAATAGCCGAAGTCTCAATGGCACATGACAAGGGAAAACTATGATGGGTCACATCAAAACAGTAAGAACCTGTTCTTCTCTTATTTTGGCATAAGCATTATACAGACTTCATCTCTATAAACCTTTAATTATTTTGAAAGAGAAATATTCCCAAGTTGATATATATTTATGTTTCTTATAATAATATCTGTAAAAATAATCGAATAACCTTTAGATTTACTGACCGCTCCCCCTACCCGGAAGTTGCTCAACCTGAAATTTCCTGAAGTAAACAGAGCAAGAGACTTGGACGTACCTCAACTGGAGTGGTTTCCAGAAAATTTGACGAAGTATTTCTCATTTTTTTTCACAAGAACAACTCATCATGAATCGTTTATTTGGCCGAGGAAAGCCCAAGGAGCCTCCACCTAATTTGACTGACTGCATTTCCAACGTAAGTACCTAAATTTAATTATCTAGACTCTAGATCTACAAATGTGTCAGTGTGCGTCTTTTTATTTTTGTGTTGTTGTACAAGTACAAGGCCTACACCATCATCATGATGTAGATCTCTAGAATCTAGGCCTAGATCTACATCTAATGTCTAGTATAATCTAGGGCGATTTTGTAGTTTCGTTCGTTAAAGTCAAGAGTAGGGGGGTTTCAGGAGGGCTTGCCCCCTGACCTAATAAAAATATGGAGGTGGAGGGGAGGGGGTTCAGGGGGGCCTGAATTTTATCCTAATTTGATGTTTTACAGTTAGGTTGCATCCCAGCTCTTTGTGTAGCCTAATTCAAATAGTATTTGGTTTTCAAGACTTCTGGATTTCTTCTCTGGATGTAAACAAATGGATCGTGGACTTAAACGAACGGAACTACAAGATCACCTAATCTAGATCTCTAGATGTAGGGAAGGACTTCCGTTACGAGCGACCACCGCATCAAACACAATAAAGAAGAGGCCTTCTAACCCTAACCCTACTACCGTGACAGTAAGTTCTATTCTAATTCTAACCCCAAACCCTAACCCTACCCCTACCCGCCCCTAGATCTAAGTAAATTAATTTGGTTGTCTACAAAGATGCTACGGCTATTTAACTTTTCGAATGGAGCCGAACTACGCGGGTCGCCATTTTGTTTTGACCGGAAGTTC
>NW_004798645.1:76052-83444 GCF_000002075.1 Aplysia californica | reverse complement strand
AATTCTGTGATTTAGGGTGAACGCAAAATTTGTTGGCCTAGATCTAGGCTATAATGGTGAACGCGCACCGGGTGAGAATAGCCAAAAGACTCACCTGCACTATTGTCACCCCGGGTGAGAATAGAGGTGGCCATCGATATAATACTGACTTTTAAACTAGAAGCGCTCAGCGTTTCACTGGAAGTTACCCGCAAAAAATGCCCCGCCGCCATGGCCGATCGGTTGTAAGCTTGGGGGTTTGGTGGGGGGATATCAGCTGATAACAGAAACGGACAGAAATGTACATTCCTGATACATTGATTATTGATATCTCTTGCTCACTGAGCGTCAAACATCATATAGGCATCTGTGTTGAAAAGTAATCATTTAGAACCAGTAGTATTTGATGGTGAAGCCGTAGTTATCGTTGGGGCCAAAACCGGGTCAGCCCGATCATAGAGGGTTATCGGGTGCCCATTGCGGATGGGATCGGGTCTGTCAGTCGCCCGAACGAGTCGGCCGTGATTGGATTGTGCCACGATAGCCACTTTGCGCCCTCAATCTGGCCAGCAAACCGCCCCAACTCGACCTTATTCCCCCCCCCCCTCCCACATATTAGGGTTTTTAGGGTTAGGGTTTGAGTTTGGACTAGGGTAAGGTCCCATCTCTACTTATTGTGTTTGTTGGGTGGTCGCTCGTTACGGAAGTCCTACTTCTCATTTTACATGTTGGACTTTTTGTTATACTTCTACTCTAGTTTTTATAGTCATTTTAGAATTATAATCTTAGATTGTAAATCATGTCCATTTGCTATTTAATTTATGTCATTTGTTTTGGGCTATATAATACTATACTATGCGTATTATAAGTTACTATTAGTACAAACTAGCTACACTTTCCTAGTCTCGTCTTAGTGTGCAGTCTTCCAGATTTGCATGTTTTTTATTCACAATTGCTGGATTTGAGTAGGCCCTGATAAAACTATGTCTATATGACATAGATATGACCAGGGTTAGAGCTGAAGGATAGGATCAGGATAAAGAATTAGGTTGAGTAGGTTGAGGGTAGGATCTAGCCACATGCACACAAGCCAGTGAATGTGCCTTGTGATACCTGTATCATGGCTGGCTGTATTTAGAAACTGGTATCGTCACCAAGGTGAAGGATGGACTAGAAGTGTGGTTTCAGTTTCGCTGTGAAGATTGGGTCAAGTCCGTTGTTTAGGCTTCATTCAGGTATACTCAAACACTGCTAGGAGACAAGCTTTCTATTTTCAGCTAAGGTAAGAAATTCCCTTTTTTCTTACCCTCAAAGTAAATGTAAATTTGACCTCTGGCCCTTCACCCTTACAAGGAGTCAGTAGACTGTGGCTATTGTTCTGCACCACTTGTATGTGTGTGCCATATAAACTTGAAATTATCAATAACAAGTGTACTATATATATATATATTATCGTCTTTTCTTTTGCTTGTTTCAGATTGACAGTCGCGGGGAGTCAATTGACAAGAAAATTGCTCGGTTAGATATTGACTTAAAGAAGTATAAGGATCAAATGAAGAAAATGAGGGAGGGCCCTGCCAAGGTATAGTGTTTGGGACAATTGGTCGCTTTTAAGCTCAAGGGGGCTATTCCGAAAAATGTTGTTTTGAGAAAATCAAAGGTAAAGTTTTTGGACACTTGTTCAGTTTCTTTAAAAGACAAAGAGAGTTACCAAACAAATATATACACACCAATGAAACGAAACTTATCCTTTAGGTAGGGCTATGCCCACTTTTGGTGTAGGTCCAGATTTCTGGAAACCCCCAAAAATCTGGGTTAGCCTGCTTGTCTTTAAAAGCGACCAAATTTGCATGTTGTCACCAAGAAAAGCTAGTAACTCAAGTTGACTCTGCTTTAGAGTAAGAAATATTGGAGTTACTGCTTTTTCTCGTGGTTATGAAGATGTTTTCGGAGCTGTCAGGGACGAACTAGACTGAGTTGGATCCAATATCCCAGCAGACAGACAGAGATACTCAGTGGGTGGTTGGCAGGTGTTCTGATGTGGTTTGCTCCTTCTTTCCTATCAAACATCTTTCAGCCTTATCCCTCCTCCTTCTTTTCTTTGTATGCTACTCTCTAGTAACACCTCTAGTTCTTGGTGTAGTTATCTCTCCTCCATCATTTCTTTGTATTTTACTCTCTATAGCTTTAATCTTTGTCACTTGGCGTATATTTCCTATTTTTGTTGAAAGTGCCATAAAGCCGCAGAACATGTTTAAAAAATTTTTTAAAATCAATAAATGAGATACTAGGTGAAGTTATCACCTACTGAAAGAAGATTATTTTGAAAGAAAACATTTATTTGACCTTCGTAATTGATTTTTAAAATCTACTTTTTCTTGATTCCTTGTGAAGGTATCATTTTTAACTATCACTGATTGAAAGTCGATTGTTTCCACGGAAAATATTTATGTGACCTCAGTATTTTATTTTTTAAAATTTACTTTTTCTGGATTTCTTGTGTTGCAGATACCATTTTAATTAAACAGGTCATGTCCTTGATTGGAAGCATAGATTGTTTCCAAGGAAAACATTTTTTTTGGTGCTGAATAATTAACTTTTAACTTTTACATTTTCTACTTTTTCTTAATTCCTTGTGCAGAACCAAGTAAAGCAAAAGGCGATGAGGGTGTTGAAGCAAAAACGCACGTAAGTATAATATAATTTGTATCCCTTTTTGACACTCTTCGAATGTGGGTGGTTAGGCGGGTGCTCTGGTGTGATTTGCACTTTCTTTCCTATCAAACATCTATCGGTGGGCTCTCGTGGCCTACAGGTTAAGGTGTTCGCCTCTCATTCAAAGGTCCCGGGTTCGAATCCGGGTAGCGACCAAAAAATTGTCTTCTCTAAATTTGTCTCCTTTCACCTCCTTTCCTACTCTCTAGCAATCTTCTGTCGTCTGCTTTCGTTTCCTCTTTGTGCCCCCCCCCACCCATTCACTTCTTTTGCCCCCTCCTCTGGGCTCCTGATTCTTTCTGCAGCCTTTCTACTGCTACTCATTGGCTTCTTCTTACTGCTGTCTTTCAGCCACACCCCTGATCTTCTGGTAGGAAAGATCTACACCTAGCCTTCTCGGACAAGGGCGAAAAATCTTGGAGGTCCCGTGTGCAAGTTGTGCACGTTAAAGATCCCTTGGTGGTCTAAAATCGATAAGAGTAGGCTTCAGCAGCCACCCGGGCAAAATTCAAAAATTTCCTACCAACTGAAAAAGTTTAGTGTGTCCCGCGCGCTCATATGACCATATGCAGTTGCGAGCGCCGTAAAACACTTACAAAAACAAAACAAACAAACATCTATCGTCCATATCTCCCCTCCTTTTTTTGGTTTTTGTTACTCTCTTGTAACAATTCTGATCTTTGGCACTTTATATGACCTTAATGTTTTGCAAGTGTCACAAAATTCGTACTAAAACTAAGAGATTGTGAATGATTGTAAAGACAACATCCCAGCAGAAAGACAAGAAACCTGATGAAGTAGAATTGTTCACATGCAAAATGTATGCAGGTCCTTTTCACGTACCGGTGAAGAGTCTAAGGAGTTGCACTAAAGACGCTTGTCAGGTCCGGTAGCTATATGATTTATACAGGGTTCCTGCGGCCTCCTTGAAGACTCCTTGAATTTGCATTCAAGGAAAAATCTCTTTGAAAACGCCTTGAATTTGAGGAAACCCCTTGAAAACTCCTTGAATTTCGCCGGATCAGACATGAGCAAAATTTTTGTCGGATTGCTCTTGGTACGCCGTCAAAAACGGCATGAATTTCTTGACCAAATCTCCTTGAATTTTAAAAATTTCTCCTTGAAACTTCCTTGAATTCTCCTTGAATTTGGTGGGGAGTTCATGGAAGGAACCCTGTATTTATAAAAGCTAAGGGTCAGAGTATAGTTTGATCAAGAAGCTAATTCGCTTTTTTTTCCTAAAAGAACCCAACTCACTTATCCCTTTGAGCCCTGACCTCCTGAGGCTACCATGCCCCTCTGCCTGAGCTCCTGAGTGATATTTTACGTACATTCATGTGATTGTCAGAATCATATTCCACACCCCACTCATGGCTGTCCTCGTCCTTACTAGCATCTAGTTCAGAAAGATCTTTAAAGTTATCAGTAACGTCCCTTTCTTCGATGCGTGACTCCCTGACCAGTGAAAGAGTTTATCGGGCTAAGCTTCGATAACATTCCAGACCGGTCGGAGGGTTTCTCGGGCTCTAAGTGTTAACAAAACTGGCAGTAAGAGCAGGTTCAACTGGAATTTTCTTGACCCTCCTCGCCTTTCCTTTCTCACCTCACAGGTACGAGAATCAGCGAGACCAGCTGGGTCAGCAATCCTTCAATCTGGAGCAGCAGAACTTCGCTGTGCAGTCTTTGAAAGATACGAAAACCACGGTAGGAAATGACGAATGGTATTTGATAAAGTAGAATTTGATAAGGCTTGATGGCGTGCAGAGCGTGCTGTTGAGCTGGGGTATGCTGTATACAAATGCTATTTATAATTATTATAGTTACTAAGTCAATTTTTAAATTCTAACTCACTCACTATTGTACTGGGGGCTCTCGTGGCCTAGGGGTTAAGGTGTTTGCCTCTCATTCAATAGGTCCTGGGTTCGAATCCGAACAGCAAAGCAAAATTTTCTTCTCTAAAAATTTTCTCCTTTCGCATCCTTTCCTGCTCTCTAACAATGTTCTGTCGTCTGCTTTCGTCTCCACTTTCTGCCCCCTCTCCCCTCGCCTCCTTTGCCCCCTCCTCTGGGCTCCTGACTCTTTCTGCAGCCTTTCTACTGCTACTCCTTGGCTCTAACTGTTGTCTTTCAGCCACACGCCTGATCTTATGGTAAGTAAGATCTACACCTAGCCTTCCCGGACAAGGGCAAAAAATTTCAAAGGTCCCGTGTGCAACACGTTAAAGATCCCATGGTGGTCCAAAATTGATAAGAGTAGGCTTCAGCCACCTCCTGGGGGAAATTCAAAATTTCCTACCAACTAAAATGCTTAATGTTTCCCGTTCGCTCATATGACCTTATGCAGTTGCGAGCGCCGTAAAACACTTACCAGCACCCGCCCCCCCAACTGTTTTACTGTTCATGAAAAGAATATTTCTGCAGTGAGTTGTGATGTTTGGGATCATTACAAGTTGCTTTTCTCTCTTTAACATGTTACCTTACTGCAAGGTATTTGGTAAGTGTTTTACGGCGCTTGCAACTGCATAATGTCATATGAGAACGCAGGACACATTAACCATTTTCAGTCTACGCGTGGTGGCCTAAGCTGACTCTTATGGATTTTTGACCACTAAAGGATCTTTAACGTGCACAACTTGCACACGGGATAGCTGCTGCGAGGCCTTCCTCCTTCAATATTTAAGGTCATCATCAGTTCATGATGGGCAGAAAAATATTATTATTATTATTATATTATGTTATTATTATTATGATTTATAAATAGAATGTATTGTTGGAATCAAAATTTCTTTTGGGCAGATACTTCGTCAAATTCTAATGATGTATCATTTTCTCTAGCTCCCAATTATTCACAACTCTAAAGATATATATAAAAACATGAAAATTATCCCCTAAATTACAGCCGGTTTTGAATAGATTTAATCAAAGATCACTGTTTTATGACTTTCGTTTGCTTCCCCCCCGCCCCCCCATCTTTGGAAAAAATTTCTTGCAACATTTTTTTCACAGTAGAAGGGAGACAACTACATGAAATGAATGCATTTGAGGATTATATGAGAGTACATTTGAGGATTATATGAGAGTACATTTGAGGATTATATGAGAGTACATTTGAGGATTATATGAGAGTACATTTGAGGCATTTGAGGATTATATGAGAGTACATTTGAGGATTATATGAGAGTACATTTGAGGATTATATGAGAGTACATTTGAGGATTATATGAGAGTACATTTGAGGATTATATGAGAGTACATTTGAGGATTATATGAGAGTACATTTGAGGATTATATGAGAGTACATTTGAGGATTATATGAGAGTACATTTGAGGATTATATGAGAGTACATTTGAGGATTATATGAGAGTACATTTGAGGATTATATGAGAGTACTTTCCCTTTTAGGGAATTGCTAAACCAAAAAAAGAAACTGCTTTTGTTTGTCACATTTGGATTGTATGGTATATTATATAAGTTTACCCTGGATGGTTGGCGGGTGCTCTAGTGTGGTTTGCTTCTTCTTTTCTAATGAACATCTATCGACCTTATCTCCTCTTGTTCTTTTTTATGTTTGTTACTCTCTTGTAACACCTCTAGTCTTTTGGCGCTCACATGACCGTATGCTGTTGCGAGCGCCGTAAAACCTCTACTAAAACTAAACTAAGTTTACTGTGAGTGGTTTGCGGGTGCTCTGGTGGGGTTTGCTGCTTCTTTCCGATCAAACATTTATCGTCCTTATCTCTCCTCCTCCTTTTTTGTGTTTGTTACTCTCTTGTAACAACTTTAATCTTAGGCAGTTCTATGACCTTATTGTGTTGCAAGTGCCGTAAAACACTTACTAAAACATAAAACAAAAGTGAACTGTTCCTTTTAACGCTGGTAGGTTGTTTTTGGGGCGAGACCTTAAAATATTATGGCAGTCTGTGACCGAAGAAAGCCAAGGTAGGGGATAGCCGTAGAGACTGCCTTTTCAGCTCAAGTTTAAGGTTGTCCATTTTTAGATTTGAACCGTGGTGGTCCCCACCTCGTGGTAGTGTAGTATGGGGGTGAACAGACGGGCTGATTCTTCAGTTTGTGTGTTTTTGTTTCTATTTTTTTGCCAAATAATGTAACAGTGAAGTAACTTTGTGGGTAGTTGGTGGGTGCTCTGGTGTGGTTTGCTTCTTCTTTTAGAATCGGGCGCTCGTCCATTTTTGGCCATTTTTCACTATGCAAATGCTGTCTGTTATCTCTATTTTTAGATTTGAACCGTGGCCGCCCCCACCTCGTGGTAGTGTAGTATGGGGGTGAACAGACGGGCTGATTCTTCAGTTTGTGTGTTTTTCTTTCTGTTACTGCCATCTTTGCGTTGGAAGTGGGCCGGATGAAGTTTTCAAAATAATGTAACAGTGAAGTAACTCTGTGGGTAGTTGGTGGGTGCTCTGGTGTGGTTTGCTCCTTCTTTTAGAATCTGGCGCTCGTCAATTTGTGAGCATTTTTCACTATACAATAAATGCTATCTGTTATTATTCTTATTTTCCAGGTTGATGCGATGAAGATTGGCGTGAAAGACTTCAAGAAGGCGTATAAGACTGTCGATATAGATCAAATTGAGGTAAGTAGAGTGTTCGTATAAGACTGTCGATATAGATCAAATTGAGGTAAGTAGAGTGTTCGTATAAGACTGTCGATATAGATCAAATTGAGGTAAGTAGAGTGTTC
>NW_004798645.1:72650-75235 GCF_000002075.1 Aplysia californica | reverse complement strand
GGGGTGTCCTTGAAAAGTGCTGAACGTAGGTCACTGAAATGTCCCAGCAGACGTGATCTGGCGTGATAGTCAACTCAGGGTTCCTGCCGACTCCTTGAATTCTAGGAGTCCTTGAAAACTCCTTGAATTTGCTTTCAATGAAAAATCTCCTTGAAAACACCTTGAATTTGCTTTCAATGAAAAGTCTCCTCGAAAACTGAGGTTTTCATTCGATGAAAACTCTTCTTGAAATTGAATTGAGTATCCTCCTTGAATTTTACCATATCGGACAGGAACAGAGTTTTTGTAGGAAAATCGAAACTGCGATTCCTTTCGGCATGAATTTCTTGACAAAATCTCCTTGAATTTTTATAATTTCTCCTTGAAACCTCCTTGAATTTGGTGGGGAGAGTTCATGGCAGGAACCCTGTCTACTTGTTGAGTTGTAAGATGCTGGAGTTGGAGAGGGGAAAAAAAAGGTGGGTGGTCGGCGGGTGCTCTGGTGTGGTTTGCTCCTTCTTTCCTATCAAACATCTATCATCCTGATATCTGCTCCTTCTTTTTTTTGTGTTTGTTACTCTCTTGTAACTCCTCTAATCTTCGGCACTTATATATGTCCTTATAGTGTTGTAAGTGCCGTAAAACAATTACTAAAACATAAAACATTTTTCCTTTCAGCAATTCAACACTTCTGTTTTTAAAAAACTCTTTTTGTCCATTTTTTAAAATTTCTTTTTTTATTAAAAAAATCTCTTTTTTTTTACCTTCCCTCTTACCTTTAATTTTGGGGGACAGAACATGCAAGATGATCTGGAGGACCTGATGGAGCAGACGAACGAGATCCAGGAAGTGATGGGTCGCAGCTACGGCATGCCCGAGCTGGACGACGATGAGCTGGAGGCGGAGCTAGACGCACTGGGCGACGAGATCGGGCTAGACGAGGACTCGTCTTACCTGGACGACGCTGTGGCCGCCCCCTCCGCACCCACCAGCGAGCCGGGAGGGGAGAGCATGCGGGTCAGTGGGCGAAATACTGTGTTGTCCAACTCATAACTCAAATCGATTTATAAGAGCCCCGGCTTTGGCATTTCATTCCGCATGCGGTCATTTTGCTACCATAGGTTTAAGTTAATGCCAAGGTCTGGCACTGGTAGAGTAATGTTGGTATGAATATTGAGGTGATAAGCTGTCTCTTTGTGTCTGTGGAGATGTCTGGATGAGATAGGAGGGGTGTGAGCTGGTAGGGGACGGCGTTGGCTTTTTGAGTTCTCATTTCTATTTCTTGGTCTATGGACTCGTTTTCAGAAATAGTACTGCCAATATATTAAACTCCTTCACCTGTTTCAGTTGTTTACTATTGACATGGATGTCAGGGGACTACGGTTTCAGCTCACTTTCATAACTTCTGTTTTTGATGTGCTTATCTTCATGTTGAATTTTTCACAGCTGTTGTTCAGTTCAGTAATGTGGTTTTCGAGGTTTTGTTGGTTTGGATGAATAAGACATTGGTCGTCTGCGAATCGAAGTTCATTTAGGCTGTCTGAGCTTTGGTTTGCATCTTGCGTTATTGTGTCCTTATATATCATATAAACAGGAGGGGAGATAGAACGCATCCCTGTCGTACTCCAGATCTTACTTTGAACCAGTCTGTATTGTCTTCCTTACTGAGCTTTTGCTGTTGGTGTATAGAGCTCTGACATTATCTAACATTTGTCCAAGATCGGTTCATAAAATAATCTGGATATATTCGGGTTCTGGAGACTCTGATCTTTCACCCTCAAACTCAGCCAGTTGTTTTTTGGGGAGGATTGGAGCTGCCCACCTCTTAAATGGTCTAGATTGTGTAGATGGGGCCTAGAACATTGTTACTTGATCAATGCAAGACCCTCCTATTTTTTTCTGCATTTAAAAAACAACTTTTGTTATTTTATTGTTGTTGTTGGCTTCAAAGTTTGCTTTGTCGGATTATTGGATTATATCCAGTTAACCTTATTTGTACCCCCGGGGTTGTATTCTTCACATTTTGGAATACTTTTAGTGTGAAGATCTCTTTGAAAGTTCCTGTATTCCTCAAAAAATCATTTTGACAGACTGCTATGCAAAGCGTATGGATCGAATTAACGAGTAAATTTCCTCTATAAAAGTGTAGGCACAGAGTTCCCCACGTCGTATGGATACGATAGTAAAACACGACGTACAGATAGGGTTAAATATCATGTGTTTGCATTTTGTCTTAAATCCAAATTGTATTCTCATATTTTTCTTTCTTTTTTTCTCCCCCCTCCCCTCAGGGCGATGTTCCGGTTGATGAGTTTGGCTTACCACAGATCCCACAGAGCGCAAAATGAATCATACATACACATTATTTATGTCTTTTTTTTCTTTCTTCTTCTCCATGTATGTATGACGGACATACTGTACTATTGAGGGAGCGCAGTCTTCTCTTCTCTGTCGGTTCCCACAAAATTTGTTGTGTGATTTCATTTCATTTCTTACTGACGACGAGTTCATGTTGAGGGTATTCTTAAAAGTAATTTGCTGGCTGTGTTTTGGGATGCAGTGTAGGAAGACGGACGTGTTCCATGATTGACTTCTGGTGGGGGGGG
>NW_004798645.1:69698-72550 GCF_000002075.1 Aplysia californica | reverse complement strand
GGGGGCAAGGATCCGTTCTTTTTGTTGGTGTTGTTTTTAAAAAAATTATCCAATAGTTTTGAAGTCTGCTGGCTGATTGAGGTATGAGTGACCTCTATTCAAATCGTCAAAGCAGTAGCCTATTTTTAAAAAACAAACAAAAACAAGTTTTTTTGTTCTTTTCTTAAAGACTTTTTTTTGTAGAGTTTTGAAGCTCTCTTCCCTGGCTTGGTTCAGCCCTGTCAGAGTTTTTGGATCAAATCAAGAGATCCTCTCTTGTTAAAAAGAAAAAAAAGCAAACAGCGAAAAAAACAAAACAAAAAACAACATAAAACGGAATCTGTTTAAAACAAAGGTCACGCCCGTACTGTGCGTACTTTATTATTTCTGACTTTTTATGGTCCCTGACTATTCTGTTACCTTATGTCGTAGAAGTGTATAAGTGTATACACTTACAGGCTGGGAACTTCACGTGCCTGACATGCAAGTCAAACTTCAAAACTTCAGATATGAACTTTAGTTAGTCGTTCGGCCTCATTTATTTGTCAATATTGGTGAATAAATATCTCTTCCCATACACTTATTAATTTATTCACCAGTTTGTGAAACTGGCCAGGTTGTTTTGGGGGATGTCTACAGCTCTCTCTACTGCCCGTTTGGCTTGGTCCAATGGAAAGTGGAGACCATATTTATTTGATTCATCGGAGGCGCGACTTTTTCTTTACATACCAATATGGTTGAAAGGGGCTCATTACTTGTATCATAACAGACCACCATTGTGCTTGATTTGTGGTGCAGGTGCGTCTTGACTTCGGTTGTTTGTTTTTACTCATTTATTTTCATTAAATGTCTTTTTTTTTTTTAAATGCCCCAATCTATAAGTGTTTTTTTTGTTTGTTTGTTTGTTTGTTTGTTTGTTTGTTTTTAATTAATTTTTAAAAAATATTTATATTATTATAATATATACTCCAGCTTTATGATGTACAGAAGAGTGGGAAGACATGGAATGACATCGAGAGGCCAGCCTTGGGTAAGGTTATGAGGAATGTGTTTGTTTGTGGCCTATAGTATTAGTAGCCTGATGTGGGGGGAGGAAGGAAGTGGTGGGGATGCTGTTATATTCCTGTATTGGACTGGTCTGATGTGTACATGTTCGTGGAAGTTTGCTTGGTGGAGTGGTGGGTGGTTAAGTGGCTCATTTTGTATTCCAGAGCTCGTGGGTCCTAGTTTGATATCCCCCCCCCCCCCGCCAAACAAAACAAAACAAAAAACTTTCAAGGGGGTGTTCTTTTTAGTGAGTTTCTATAGTTAAGTGGATTTTGCTTGGTTCTGTTGCACAGGGATGTGGATGTTTTAACGTGGATACTGCCTTTTAAATTACCCATTTTGTGTTGAAAGAGACTTAAAATAAAACGGTGACCTGGCTCCAGTTCCATTTTGCTTTTAGTTAACGCGTAGTAAAAGAAGTTGCACGAGATGAATATTATGTTTGGATCTTTCCTCATACTTTTTATTGAAATGAATTTGGGAGGGGGGAATGTGGGGGTGGATGCATGAACTAACATAACACATGTACATTTCAAACCGCCAGTTCGAAATGTAAAAGGCAAACCTGGCGGCAGAACGGCAAATGTGGAGGAAAAAACTGCTAGTAAAATGTTAAAGAGGGTTGCATAAACTAACGTACAAAAAAAAACTTACAGTGTGTGAAATTTGTGGTCACTCATTGCTTTGATATTTTCTCCGTGGGTGGTTGGCAGGTGCCCTGGTGTAGTTTGCTCCTTCTTTCCTATCAAACATCTATTGTCCTGATCTCTCCTCCTTCTTGTTTATGTTTGATACTCGCTTGTAACACCTCTAATCTTCGGCACTTATATGACCTTATTGTATTGCAAGTGCCGTAAAACTCTTACTAAAACAAAAAACATACCTTCTCTTTCTTTCCCAATCTCATTAGTGTGTACTGTCACTCTGTTATGAGGCGTCGGTAGCCGAGTGGTTAGGCTACCGGACTCGTAATCGTGAGATTGCGGGTTCGGGGGTTCGAGCCTCAGCTCGGTCCGACGTTGTGTCCTTGGGAAAGGCACTTTACACGAACTTCCCACTTAGCTCGGTCCTATCGGAGACGGACGTTAAACTAGGGGGTCCCGCCCCTTAAATAACGTAATAGTGTTGATAGGGGCGTTAAACTCATACCATTTCACCATTTTTTTTACTCTGTTATGATGTCCTTAGGAAGAAAATTCAAATATAATATCACAATGCAGTGGAATCAGGCACTGGTCAATTTTTGGGGATATGGAGTTTTTGGTATCATCTTCAAGCTAGTTGTATCATTATCATCTTAAAGCTTGTTCATTTGTCATGATTTTGATGGAAAAAAAAGCATCCATCTAGATCTCTCTGGGATGAAAGTGGAGATATTTGTGAATGAATGAGGTGGGAGAGTAGCCTGGTGTCAGAGCTAAGGTTGGTGAGAAAATGGCCGCCAGGTTTAGGTGACTTCCAAAGCTTGAGTGTCCACGGAAAGTGAAAATTTACATTTTAAAAAATAAATTATTTATGCCTTTGTTCAACATTTTTCAGTAAAATCCACCCAGGAATGTGTTTATCGAAGGACATAAAAGATCTTGAGCAAAAAGAAAAAAATAATTCGGTAAAAAAAAAACAACGCCCGTCTGGCGGCAAATGTCAGGGGGTTTTTTTTTTCTCAATTTCTTTATTTTGACGAGCGCCTGATTTCACCCCGATGACCCACAAATGTTCACGGTCACTGGAAAATGCATGAAGTAGAACAGTTGTTAAATAAAATGGAACTGATTTTTTTACATGTAAAAGTATGTATTTTTGTTCTTTTTTTTTTCTTTATTATA
>NW_004798645.1:64806-69589 GCF_000002075.1 Aplysia californica | reverse complement strand
CCCCCACCCCGCCCCCCACACACACAAGAATCAAACTCGTGTCTTCTGCGTGAGACTGCGATGAAGCACCTGACCACTACACCACAGAACTCGGTGTCAAATCATGCACTGATCAACCCTACACGACATAACCTAAAAAAAAAGAGAAAGAAAAAATGAACAAAAAACTCACACTCACAGTCACAGAAGAGTCTTTCTTGACACTGGCTTCGTTTTCGTACCTAGGTACACATTTTCGATGTGGGTGGTTGGTGGGTGCTCTGGTGTGGTTTGCTCCTTCTTTCCTATAAAAAATCTATCGTCCAAATCTCCCCCTCCTTCTTTTTTATGTTTGTTACTCTCTTGTGACACCTCTAATCTTTTGGCATTCATATGACCTTATGCAGTTGCGAGCGCCATATAAAACCTCTACAAAAAACAACAACAAACAAACACATTTTTCGGTGACGTCATTGTCTTTGTGTGCACGAACTTGCAGGAGAACCGCACGATGGACTCCGCGAAGCTTCTTCTTGTGTTTTCATTTATACAATGTCATGTAGACCTATTCTGACCTTCAGTTTCACTCTCACCTCCATTTTGACCCGCGTTGTGGGTGGTTGGAGGGCGCCACTGGTAGGTCGTACTTCTTTACTTTCCCCTCTGTTGTTTCTGTCTGTGTGTCTTACTTCTTCCCAGCACTGAATGACCGTTATTGTGTCAATGTGCTTCTCTTTACTCAAACTCAAACCCGCGTTGATTATTCACCTTGCCTGTTTCATAACCAGCGTCTTGGGTATTTACCTCCCGCCCCCACCCCATCCCTTCCCTTACATGTGCGCGCACACACACACACACACACACACACACACACACACACACACACACACACACACACACACACACACACACGCGCGCGCGCAAATACACACATACACACTTTTGTTCTATGGAAGTTTCTAACGTACTTCGACACAATTTTAAATCTTTCATTAAGGATAATTTTTAGATAGGCAGATAGACTGACTGGCTGACTGACTGACTGACTGACTGACAGACTGACTGACTGACAGACAGACAGACAGACAGACAGACAGATAGATAGATAGATAGATAGATAGATAGATAGATAGATAGATAGATAGGCAGATAGACTGACTGGCTGACTGACTGACTGACTGACTGACAGACAGACAGATAGAATAGATAGATCACAGATAGATAGATAGATAGATAGATAGATAGATATAGACTATAACTGAGTGATACCGATAGAGAGATCGACAGATAAAAAGATATAACAATATAGATAAGACCCTGCACAATAATTATCCACACCTTTATTTTATCCGTAGATAAGAAAACAATTTTAAAAAACAAACCAAAAACCCCCCAGATACAATGTGTGGCTTCACAATTTACACTCGTGCCGTCAGCCTTCAGGTTACACACAACTAGCTATAATATTCAGTAACCATCAACTATGCTGTCTGCTGTCAGTACATCATCATCATCATCATCATCATCATCATCATCATCAAGTGCCAGATCTGTGACAGACATAAGCGATCATGGTTCTCCATTCATTCCTTTGCTCGGATGCTCTTAAAAAAGCTACGTTTCCCTGATCTTTCCCCGTTACCCATTTGTTTAGGTTCCCTAAGTATGTTGTTCTGGGCCTACCCCTGCCTCGTTTGCCTTCAATTTTGCCAGTGAGAGCTAGATGTTCAAGACCTTTGTGTTTATTCAAGTGCCCCCAAAACTGCTTTTATTGTCGTTTCCTGATTGTTTTTAACATTGAGCGTCCCGTGCGTGGGCTTCATCAAGCACTACCTCATTTGATTTCTTTTCCTTCCCCGATATTCTCAACAGTCTTCTAAGAAACCACATTTCTGTTGCTTCTGTTATATTTTCACTGTCTTTAGTGATTGTCCAGCATTCACAGCCATATATAGAAATGGTCTCTAAACAAGGCACACAAAAGAAAAATCAATGCATGAGAAATGAGGTGTCTTCGCAAAACCATCAAGGTCACCAGAAGAGACCGCATAAGAAACGAAACCATATGTCTACAAACTGGAATACCACCAGTAATAAAATTCATAGAGTATGATAGAGCGTCAAAGAGTCAAATGGTTCGGACATCTAACCAGAATGCCCCAGAGACAACTAGCGGCTAGAGATTACCACACCCGAGAATCCGGCTTCAAATCAAGAGGAAGACCAAGAAAGACCTGGCTGGATGGGCTTAAAAGGTCCTGAAACAACATAACATATATCTCTATCACAGTCACAGACGCTACACACCTAGCACAAGACCTAAACTTTCCCCGTGGCTTTATGCACCCCACATAATTTAGCTAAATCTGATCATTTTTTTGGCATAATTTCTGATTATTTTCCTTTATCATTCTTGGTTAAAATTAACAGAATCGCGTAATTTCACATTTTTTGGGCTCAGTTTGTATAAGTTTTTTTTTTCCTTGGGGGGGGGGGGGGGGGGCATCAATCTACGGACAGCCTAAACCTGCACCTCCCCTCAACATCCCAAGAATACCAGAGGAAGGAAAAAGTAAAGTGTAAGTAAGTAAGTAAGTTGTGTGATCCGTTCACACGCGACCGAGACAAGACAATGCCAAATTGACTCAGCACTTTCAACAAGAGCAAGTCATACAAGAAATATGCACGAATCTTATAGCCCATCTTATAGACGTTGCCCATCGATCGAACAGACTCGGTAAGCATGGTTGGATGGGGTCGGATCGGATGAGGTCGGATCTGATGGAGTGGGGTCTATTAGAGGTGGTGCCAGTGCAAAGGCACGCATTGATGTACGGAGAGAGAGAGAGAGAGAGAGAGAGAGAGAGAGAGAGAGAGAGACCCTTCCTTGGCTTCACCACATGACCCAGACGCCCACTAAGGCCTCGTCATACAAAATATTCGACACCGTGATGTCTATTTAATTTATAAACAGCCTTCTGATTGGTTGGTTTCATTACACTGTGAGGCTTGCTGACTAAAATGGATTATTTCTTGGATTTTAGCCAGACTGACATAGATATATGTCATAGGGATAGGCTTAGTTTGTCCATAGCCATACTGACATAGATATGTCATAGGGATAGGCTTAGTTTGTCTATAGCCATACTGACATAGATCCATCATATAAAATATAGGTTTAGTTTGTCCAATGACATAAAGAAATAGATCCATCATATAAAATATAGGTTAAATTTGTCCATAGCCGTACTGACATAGATATGTCATAATATGTATTGGTTTAGTTTGTCCATAGCCATACTGACATAGGTATGTCATAGGGATAGGCTTAGTTTGTCCATAGCCATACTGACATAGATGTGTCATAGGGATAGGCTTAGTTTGTCCATAGCCATACTGACATAGATATGTTATAATATGTATTGGTGTAATTTGTCCATAGCCAGACTGACATAGAAACGTCTTATAAAATACAGGTTTAGTTTGTCCATAGCCACACTGACATAGATACGTCATATAAAATACAGGTTAAATTTGTCCATAGCCATACTGACATAGACATGTCATATAAAATATAGGTTTAGTTTGTCCATAGCCATACTGACATAGATCGTCATATAAAATATAGGTTTAGTTTGTCCATAGCCATACAGACATATATACGTCATATAAACCCCGGTTTAGTTTGTCCATAGCCACACTGACATAGATACGTCATATAAACCCCGGTTTAGTTTATCCATAGCCATACTGACATAGATCGTCATATAAAATATAGGTTTAGTTTGTCCATAGCCATACAGACATATATACGTCATATAAACCCCGGTTTAGTTTGTCCATAGCCACACTGACATAGATACGTCATATAAACCCCGGTTTAGTTTGTCCATAGCCATACTGACATAGATACGTCATAAGTATAGGTTTAGTCTGCACAGTGTATTGATATGAAAGGATTTAAGACCTCATGTTGAAATCGGAGAAAATGGAATCCGTTGAAAAACCTACAAATTGAAGCCCTGTGTAGATTTTCCTTCGATATTTCCATTCGTGGATTGCGAGAAGTAACTCCATTTTTTCCCAGCACGCCAGACGCCACACACTACATTCTTCTTCTTCGATTTTTTTTCTCACATTAATTGATCAACCCTTTAAAAAAGTAAAATCCATGCAAAAATGTGTTTTTAAATGATCATTAAAGATTTTAAATAAAAAGGGGCAAACATTTCCCAACCAATCTTAAGATTATGTGTCCCGCGCGCTCATATGATCTCATTATGCTGATGCGAGTGCCGTAAAACACTTACCAAACAAAACAACAACAAAAAAGAAGAAAAAAAGTATCAGATGGAGGTTTGACGGAACTCACCTTCAATGTGCATTGTCTGTAAAGTCACCAATGACAATGACAATGACAAGGACAATGACTGTGACAATGACAGTGACAGTGACAGTGACAATGATAGTGACAATGACTGTGACAATGACAATGACTGTGACAATGACAGTGACAATGACAATGACAGTGACAATGACAATGACAATGACAATGACAATGACTGTGACAATGACAATGACAGTGACAGTGACAATGACAATGACAATGACAATGACAGTGACAATGACAATGACAGTGACAATGACAGTGACAATGACAGTGACAGTGACAATGACAGTGACAATGACAATGACAATGACAGTGACAGTGACAATGACAGTGACAGTGACAGTGACAATGACAATCTTTATTCATCTCGCAGGGAGAAATTTGTCTTGGTCGTTAACAATGGTAGTAGACGTT
>NW_004798645.1:63449-64706 GCF_000002075.1 Aplysia californica | reverse complement strand
TTTTATGTAATTTTTTGGTATATTTATTTAAATTTCTGTAATTCTATTCTACACTATTTAATCAATTTTCATCTTATGTTTTTTAGAAATTTCATTTTATTTGAGATTTTACATTTTTGAAGAATTTTTGGTGACATTTGGTGATTTTATTATCGTTTATATTATTTAATTTGATTTTTTTTAAAATTTTGTGTAATTTTTCAAGTGAATGTTTTTCATTTTATGTGCGTTCATAATATTTTAAGTAATATTATTGTATAATTTTGGTAAGTTAATTTAATGTAATTTAATTTTATTCTAAACTTTAAACGTTTATTTTGATTAAGTTTATTTTTTATAAATTTTGTAAATTTGAGTTTACTTTATTTAATGTGATTTTATTATACTTAAAGTTACAGTCAACCCTGTTTAAGACGGCCACCAATTGTCAAGGAGAAAAGTGGTCGTATAAGACAGGTGGCCGTCTTAGACAGGACTGATCAAGATGAAGAAAACGAACCATTTCCATATGTGGTCCCAATCAAAAGTAGCCGCATTGTTGTTTTTGTTGCTGTTGATTTGTTTTTTGTATGTACTTTTTAACGTGTTGCTGATTTTGCGCAAGGGTGACAATAAAACGAAATGTTGCCACCACTCAGAGAACGAGCGAAGCTTCTGTCAACAGTTCATGTTGACGTCCTTTGTTACTTTGTTACAGACTGGGTAAACAGCAAGGAGATTAAAAGTTCTAAACTCCTTGGTAAACAGTAACCACTCATCTCACTTACGATTTGTGTATGAGTTCTGGGCGGGGCTTATGGGTTATGAGGGATCACACGCTTACCTCACCAGCAGCTGGAAATTGGTAGCTATTGGTCAACAGTGGGAGGGGCCTATGCAACATGATCGGTTGGAGAGACTACCTAACAACGACGACAGGGGATTGAATTATGACGTCTTGCCAACAATGCCAGGGGCCAATGCACACTTTATGACAAAACGTAATGGAGCCACTAAGGAGGCCGTCTAAGACAGGTGTTATTGCTCAGTGTGATATGGGTTGTTTGTTAAAATGTAGTGGCCGCGGCTGCGTTGGACAGGTGCCCGTTTTACACAGTTAAATTATATAGAAAAAACGCAAGGGGGGAAATGGAAACTGGCCGTTTGTACAGGTGGTCGTCTTATAGAGGTGGACGTCAGGGCAGGTTTGACAGTTTGTTTTAGTTTTTATTAATATATTTCATATTATTTATATTTGTTCTACCCTATTTAAAGAAA
>NW_004798645.1:61852-62997 GCF_000002075.1 Aplysia californica | reverse complement strand
CGTTTGTTTTTGAGGCGATCGGGTCGGGTGATCGGCCCGATCAGCCGATCCCATCCGTAGTGGGCACCCCCGTATAACATTAACAACAACAGGTGATTGGATTATGACGGCTCGCAGACAACGAAAGGGCGGGCCAAAAGCATAATTTATGACAAAACATTATGGAGTCACTAAGGTGGCCGTCTGAGACAGGAGTTATTGTTTGGTGTGATAGCGGTTGTTTGTTAGAATATGGTGGCCGCGGCCGCGTAGGACTGATGGCCGTTTTACACAGTGGAATTGTTTAGAAAAAACAAGGGTGGAACTGAAAAGTGGCCGTTTGTACAGGAGTCAGTGTCATAGAGGTGGTCGTCATGGTTCGTTCGGCTGGTATATAATATGTATATGTATGTATGTAGGACTATATATTTGGGGGGGGGGGGGGGCCGCGTTGGACAGGTGCCCGTTTTACACAGTTAAATTATATAGAAAAAACGCAATTTGGGGGGAAATGGAAAGTGGCCGTTTGTACAGGTGTCCGTCTTATAGAGGTGGCCGTCAGGGCAGGTTCGACTGTACTAGTACATATGTATTGCTATCTCTGCCTTAACATTTTCTACTTTTTCTAACTTTTTGTTCCTATTTTCTTTTCTTTTTTTTTCTTTTCTTTTTTGTTTTTTTTTGTTTTTTTGGGTTGATCTATATTTTTTTTAAAAGAAGAATGTTTATCTGCTAAACTTTCTTATGTTTGTGGGTCGCATGAGTTGCAGAAAATGTTCTCTCTAGTCAGTAGTGTTGAAATACTTGGCATTTGTTGTATCTGGTTATTGCTCGAGTCCTATTGTGGGTTTTGTGTTTCGTTGTTGTTGTTCTTTAACATTGTTTTTGTTTTGTTTTTTTGTCTTTGTCTTTGTGGGAGCGTGTGACGTAGTGCTTCACACAGACTGTTGTGATTGGTCACCTGAAAGGCGGAGTCTGTTGGCCCCCTGTTGGTGGTTGGTGGGTGCTCCTGGGAGGTCGCAATTTTTCTTTTATTAACTGTCTGTCTGTCTGTCTGTCTGTCTGCCCGTTTGTCTGTCTGTCTGTCTGTCTGTCTGTCTGTCTGTCTGTCTGTCTGTCTGTCTGTCTGTCTATGTTACACACGCTCCCATACTCTGATACACGCG
>NW_004798645.1:60329-61663 GCF_000002075.1 Aplysia californica | reverse complement strand
CTATGCTGTCTGCTGTCTGTCTGTCTGCCTGTCTGTCTGTCTGTCTGTCTGTCTGTCTGTCTGTCTGTCTGTTTTACGTTTTACCCGCGCTAAATGACGGCAGCTAATGCGTCAATGTGCTTTGGTGACAATTGTGAAATGGTATAAGTTCAACGGGCCTATCAGCACTACATTGTATTGGGGAGGCGGGACCTGAGAGTTTAACGCCCATCTCCGAAAGGACCGAGCCAAATATGAAATTCTCGTAAAAATGTCTTTCCCAAAGACATAACGTCGGACCGAGCTTAGGCTCGAGCCCCGGACCCCGCAATCTCACGATTATGGGTCCAGTAGCCTAACCACAGGACTTGCCCAAACAATCCTACAAGGAACCGTACAAGGACAGAGAAAGAGAGGAAGGCAGAGAAGGAGATGGCAGGACAAAATAATCGCTCAACTTCCTTTAATCGGACCTGGCCTATTTAATCACATTGCACCCACGGACGCCCATTGGCGACGGTGTGATATATATATATATAGAGAGAGAGAGCAACTAATACCGTTGCCATGCGGAAATGATCTCGTTTTTAGACATGCGCACTTGTTAAAGTTATATTTCTTGTCTGGGTGGTTGGTGTGGCCTTTGAGGCAGAAAATTCGTTGGTATTTGTATACAGCAATTGGAGTAATTTTTAAAAAAAATATTTTTTTTAAATGTCGAGTTGACCTTGCATGAGTGCTGCTTTACTTTTCCGCCATGATGAGAATTCGGGTGATGAATGAGCTAGATATAATGTTTTCACTTCCTTTTCAAATTTTCTTTCTTTCTGGTTTTTTTGGTGTTTTTTTTTTTTTTTTTTTTTGGTGAACATGCGATCATCACTTTTGATTGTTTCAGCACGCTGCAATTGTAATAATGGTTGGTGTATTTTTTCCGAGATGCAGGTGTAGTACGTGTACTGATGTACCGTGTCTGATCTGTGTCCTGCTCCGTGGGGACAAGTCATGTGCAAAAGAAGCGCCACAGACGCTCTTCTTAATTGGTCTCTTTTTTATGCACAAGGGGGGCTATCCCGGAAAATGCTGTTTTGGGAAAACCGAAGGAAAAGTTTTTTGGCCCTTGTTCAGTTTCTTTAAAAGTCAAGAAATGTTTTTTTTCTATAACCAAACAAATATTACAAACCAATGAAACCAAACTTCTCCTATAGGTAGGGCAATGCCCACTTTTGGTGTAGGTCAAGATTTCTTGAAACCCCAGAAATTTGGGTTAGCCCGCTTGTCCCCAAAAGCGACCAATTATAACCCTCTTCTCGTGGGATCACTTAGACTTAGTTCCTAGAGACCCCCCACCCCAC
>NW_004798645.1:57668-58674 GCF_000002075.1 Aplysia californica | reverse complement strand
TATAGGCCTATATATATTGTATGTACATGTATATCTTTTCAAATACATGTAGCCGATACTGAACTCAGAAAGCAAACATTTGTCAGGAAAGAGTAAAAACTGTTTCCTACGTTCATGTAGAGTTTTTACAAATCTTTCTTTTTTTTTCGACATTTGTGAGGCATCGTGCTGGAATCAGGCGCTCGTCCAAAGAATGAAATCAAAGAATCTGGCTTTATTCCCGGCTGTTGAGCTATTGGGTTTTTTTTCGAATTTTCTTTTTTTATTTTGGCTCAACACCTTTTATGTCTATTTAGAAACACACTTTCGTGTGGATTTCACTGAAAAACGTTGATTAAAGGAACAAAATGGTAGATTTTCATTTTTCAAGGACTCTCAAGCTATGGAAGTCACCAGACTTTGGCGACCATTTTCTCGCTAATTTTACCACTGAAACCAGGAGACCCCCACCTCCTTCAATTGCAAATATCTCGACGTCTATTTATGATAGATGGGTATTTTTTTCCTCAGAAAGTAAGACAAATGAACAAGCTTTAACAAATAATTCCATAAAAATATGTCCAAAAATTGACGAGCGCCTGATTCCACCACCTCGTGACACATTTAGATCTAGAATTTGAATTTGGACAAAGCAGTTTTGGAGCACATAAGCATTTTGTATACCCGAGTTTGTATCCTTCACATTTTAGAATACTTCTAGTATGAAGATCTCTTTCAAACTTTCAGTATTTCTCAAAAATCATGTTGACAGACTGCTATGCAAAGCGTACGGATCGGATTAAAGAGTAAATTTCCTCTTGGGAAAGAGGTGGCACAGAGTTCCCCACGTCGTATGGATATGATAGTAAAACACGATGTACCGATAAGATTAAGAACCAGCAATTTTAAAAAATACATGTTCAAAATCATGGGTTTAGAACGTTTTAATAGCATTCATCAAAACGCAGAGTCATCTTGATCCCATAACAAAACAGCTCAAATCTCTGCTCTCAATCTCATTCCCCCC
>NW_004798645.1:55284-57405 GCF_000002075.1 Aplysia californica | reverse complement strand
ACACACATTTCCAAACCCACAACCACGCACACTGACCCCACCACAGAAAAACCTTGACCCCTGCATGAACTGACCTCGTGCGGCCTACTTAAACAATACGTCATAATATCATCATTGCCGTTACAATTAAACATCGTCGTAAGTCAAAATTTCGAGAAAAAAAAGTCAAATACGCTACAGAGGTTTTTTTTGGGTTTTTCAAGCACACCAATTGGTTCTAATCTCACTCCTCTTCTTAACGGCTTTACACCAAGTAAACCATAATTTCTATTCATTCAGCGTCTTGAGCAAAATTAACATTTTAAAAAAATTAAAAAATGTTGTGCTTCTCCTGAAAACCTTATATTTTAACATACGACTTTGTTGAATGACAATGACAGCCACTCTAATACACTAATAGTATCTGTGTCTATTATAATGCACCAACACCGTGACTCCGCGAAACAGAATCTTATCTTTCTTTTCACCGAAATAAACCTTCAACTAATTTGATATAGCATCGCCTAATCAAAAGCAAGGGAGTCATTCTTTCCTTTCTTTCTTTCTTTCTTTCTTTCTTTCTTTCTTTCTTTCTTTCTTTCTTTCTTTGTTGTTATTGTTTTCCTAGCGAGTGTATCCTACATTTGTTTTCTAACCAGTGGCGTCCTACTGTTCTGCCCAATTTTGTGATAAGATTATTTCCTAGTTAGTTCAGTGCATGTTTGTCCGATTTTACTATGAGCCACAGAATTTGTCTGATTTTTAAAAATTTTCGTTTTTGCTACCTTGATAGTCGAAGCAGACTTTGTGCTATTGAGGCGACAGAGGTGAACAGAGTAAGCCTGATTCCCCGTTTGGATTTCTCTGTTGACATCCACCCCTTGGCGCTCATATGACCTTATGCAGTTGCGAGCTCCGTAAAACTTTACTAAAAGTGAACATAATATTATGTTCGGGGTTAGATTCTTCCGATACGAAATTTTAATTTTCCTCAAAATTGGATAGACGTGAAGCCTCATTTACGATGACGTCACACAAGACCCGTGTCAGCAGAAATGTAGCATAAGAATGATGCGGCAGATTCATGAATGATAAGGAAGCTTTATCTCTTGTGTTTTTACCATCTCGTTATTCAGCACAATTGTTTCCACACGTTGTTTTGGCACCCATGGGCGTTCCTTTAGTTCTGTTGGTTTCATGATAGTGTGCGGAGTGGGTGGTTGGCGGGTGCTCTGGTGTGGTTTGGTCCTTCTTTCCTATCAGACATCTGCTATCATCCTTATCTCATCTCTCCTCTTTCTTTTTTGTGTATGTTACTCTCTTGTAACACCTCTAATCTTCGGCACTTATAATAATGACGCTACTGTATTGCAAATGTCGTAAAATTCTTATTAAAACTAAACTAAAGGAGCAGATGGCCCTGGTTCGAGTCCCAGGCCGGTCGTTATTGAACTCAGATCCCTGTGTGAAGTTTTTAAGGCTTTCTCAAACCCATTTATCTCGGTCCTATCCGAGGCGGACATTAAATTAGGAGGTTCAACCTCTTTCGGGCTATTCAAGAGGCGAAACCTCCGGTTGATTTAACGTCCATCTCCGATACGGCCGAGCCAAATTGGTTGAGAGCTTTGACAATAAACACATACGGAACCCAGGTTAAATCCATAAAAGAAGAAAAAAATAATCTAGGGAGGCTAAAAAAATGGACGTGAACATAGCGCAAATCTGAAAAGTGGAAAAGGACCAATCAATTCCAAAAAACGGCTCAAGCCTAACCAACCATTAATTGCATATGTAAAGGATGCTGACAAAATGAGTCACTTCTTGTAAGCCTCGAATGGAGATGTAGGCCGGAAGTAGACACATCAAATTTGTACATTTTAAACTGATACATGTTTCTCCAAGTTTAATGTCTTTTATCATTTCATATGTGCTGAATTGTGTCAAGCCAAACTATATCTTCTAGTGGGTTGTTGGTGGGTGCTCTGGTGTGGTTTGCTTCTTCTTTCCTATCAAACATCTATCGTCATTATCTCCCCTTCTTCTTTTTGTGTTTGTTACTCTCTTGTAACACCTCTAATCTTCTGGCGCTCATATTGTGGCTTTATGCAGTTGCGAGTGCCGTAAAACCTTTACTAAAACGAA
>NW_004798645.1:48992-54583 GCF_000002075.1 Aplysia californica | reverse complement strand
ATATATATATATCGGTGTCCATAGGACCAGAATTCCAAAAGTAACTCAATTTCTCAGCATCCTTCACAATTGGAGTTCCCATGACTAAATAAAGCAATAGTGTTGATAGAGGCGAGAAACTCACACTTCACTGGACTACCTAAACCAGAAGCAGAATCGAGATGATGTGATGGATCTACTACAAAGTTTTCAGTTGAGTTTTAGTAGAGGTTTTACGGCGCTCGCAACTGCATAAGGTCATATGAGCCCTTGGCAAAGTTTTCAGACTGATAATAATATGTGTCACGGCGCGGTGAAATCAGGCTCTCGTCAATTTTTGGACATGCAGAGTCATTGATATAATCTTAAGGCTTTTTCATTTGATTTGTTTTGGATGAAAAAAAAAAAAAACCCCATCCATTTATCTCTAATACGAGTCCAGATATTTGCGAATAAAGGAGGTTGATTAAAGGCACAAAAAAGTAACCTTTCAGTTACAACGGACTCTTAAGTTAAGGAAATAACTAATCTTTGGAGGCCATTTCCCCACAAATTTTACATATGAAAACAGGTGACCCCCACCTCCTTCATTCGCAAATATCTCGACTTGTCTTCAAGATAAATGGATACTTTTTTCATCCAAGTAAAGACAGGTGAACAAGCTTTGAGATGATATCAATAACTCTACATGCCCAAAAAATTGACGAGAGCCTGATTCCACCACGCTGCGTCACATATTATAAAATGGTGTCTAGATAAACAGTGAGTGGTATCTCTAAATAAATTATGAGTGCTGTGTCTTAACAAATGAGGAAAGATATCTCTAAATAAATTATGAGTGCTGTTTCTTAACAAATGAGGAAAGATATCTCTAAATAAATTATGAGTGCTGTGTCTTAACAAATGAGGAAAGATATCTCTAAATAAACTATGAGTGCTGTGTCTTAACACATGAGGAAAGATATCTCTAAATAAATTATGAGTGCTGTGTCTTAACAAATGAGGAAAGATATGTCTAAATAAATTATGAGTGCTGTGTCTTAACAAATGAGGAAAGATATGTCTAAATAAATGATGACTGGTATGTCTTAACAAATGAGGAAAGATAATGATGACTGGCATGTCTTAACAAATGAGGAAAGATATGTCTAAATAAATGATGACTGGCAAGTCTTAACAAATGAGGAAAGATGTGTCTAAATAAATGATGACTGGCATGTCTTAACAAATGAGGAAAGATATGTCTAAATAAATGATGACTGGCATGTCTTAACAAATGAGGAAAGATATGTCTAAATAAATGATGACTGGCATGTCTTAACAAATGAGGAAAAATATGTCTAAATAAATGATGACTGGCATGTCTTAACAAATGATGAGTGGTATGTCTAAATAAATGGCGAGTGGTATGTCTAAATAAATGTCGTGTGCTATGTCTTAATAAATATCAAGTGGTCTGTCAAAAGAAATTATGATGAGTGGTGTATGTCTTAATGAATATCAAGTGGTCTGTCAAAAGAAATTATGATGAGTGGTGTATGTCTTAATGAATGATGAGTGGGGTGTCTAAATGAATGATAGTGGTATGTCTAAATAAATGGCAAGTGGTATCTCTAAATAAAAGATGAGTGGTATCTCTAAATAAATGATGAGTGGTATGCCTAAATAAATGGCAAGTGGTGTCTCTAAATGAATGGCGAGTGGTATGTCTGAATAAATGACGAGTGGTATGTCTAAATAAATGATGAATGGTATCTCTAAATAAATGATGAGTGGTATGTCTAAATAAATGATGGGTAGTATGTCTAAATACATGACGAGTGGTGTTTGTCTTTATAAATGAAGAGTGGTGTATGTCTAACTAAATGATGAGTGGTATGTCTAAATAAATGGCGAGTGGTGTATGTCTAAATAAATGATGAGTGGTGGGTCTTAATAAATGGCGAGTGGTGTATGTCTAAATAAATGATGAGTGGTGAGTCTTAATAAATGATGAGTGGTATGTCTAAATAAATGATAAGTGGTTATATGTCTAAATAAATGGCGAGTGGTGTAGTGGTGGGTCTAAATAAATGGCGAGTGGTGTGTCTAAATAAATGGCGAGTGGTGTGTCTAAATAAATGACAAAGTACAATCGAGGAAGTGCTGGCTGTATTCACAACACCGTTGTCCCGTTGTGTTCTTTTGAGAACACGGCAGCTTGGTGTCTTTTGTTAGAGAGAGAGAGAGAGAGAGAGAGAGAGAGAGAGAGAGAGAGAGAGAGAGACGTGTTTGGAAAAGTTGGTAAAAGGAGGAAGACGGAGATCTTAGACTTGACTATTCATCATGAGAGGGATAACAGCTTTTTCTCTCAACTCAAAAAAACAACAACACAAGAACTAAAACATTCCAACCACAACAACAGCAAAAACAACAACAACAACAACAACAACAACTGCCACAACAACTGCCACAACAACAACAACAACAACAACAACAACAACAACACACAACATGTATATATATATAGATATATATGTCATTTATCTATCTATCTATCTATCTATCTATCTATCTATCTATCTATCTATCTATCTATCTATCTATCTATCTATATATAAAATAAAATATATAATATGCTATAGATAGATAGATAGATAGATAGATAGATAGATAGATAGATAGATAGATAGATAGATAGATAGATAGAGTGCGTGGGAAGGGTGGGGAAAGAGGACAAGAAAGAATTCACCAAGGACGTAAAAACGTAACAACAAAAATGTGAACTTTTACGTCCAAGTGAAATAGAGCATTGTCATTGTCTCTCGGGATGATTATTACAATAATATTACAGTTGTTTTTTTGGGTGTTTTTTTCCCCAAACCCGTTTTTCCCTAAACTTCTCTATCTGTTGCCTTGGAAACTGACAATGCTAGAGACGAGTCTTCCCGTTACGAAACGTTGACCTCGCCCACTTTGATGTGTTCAGGGATGATGCAACCAACTTGTATGTAATTGTTTTACAAACACTTTCGAGGGATGTTGGGCCAACTGCCGTGCTGTTGTTGGCAAATCATCGTTTAGGCTGTTATTAGGAAGGGGAAGGGGGATGTGAATGGAGGCTTGTTTATAAATAAATAAATAAATAAATAAATAAATAAATAAATAAATAAATAAATAAGATCATCAAACGATAACAACCTACTTGTGACACCAGTAAAATCAGACAAATCATATGGAGAGAGATCTTTCTCATATCTTGGTCCATTTAAGTGGAACAGATTGCCCATGAAATTAAGACAAATAAGAACACTTGATAGCTTCAAAAGACATCTTAAACATTTTCTGATCCTACAGGCCTATCTTTCATAAGCTTTTAGCGTTATTTTAAAAAAATAGTTTCTCTGTACCTATGTCTGAATGAAAATAGTCTGTGTGTGTGTATGTATGTATGTGTGCGTGTGTGTGTGTGTGTGTGTGTGTGTGTGTGTGTGTGTGTGTGTGTGTGTGTGTGTGTGTGTGTGTGTGTGTGTGAGCATAAATATATATTGCTTGAGAAGAAAGGAAGTAGTAAGAAAGGTTTTGAAAATGGGTATTCCAATGTAAAGCGCATTGAGCTACTTTTTTTGGAAATGCGCAATATAAATGTTATATATTATTATTATTGATAATAATAAACAAATAAGCAAATGAATAAATAAACAAACAAACAAACAACAAACTAATAAAATCTTAAATAAATTTAATGAATAAATAATACAAAAATAAAGAAAAAAATAAATGAATAAATAAATAATATACCACATCATTGAAAATATCTGTCTATCTTTCTATCTATCTATCTACCTATCTATCTATCTATCTATCTATCTATCTATCTATCTATCTATCTATCTATCTAGTTGCGTGTAACCTGGTGTAAGTCAGGGATCTGGAACACACAGGTTGGCGCGAACTACGGACAGGCTCAAGGAAACCAAACGCATCTGGGACAGCAGGTCAGCCCAAGTTCACGTGATATGGGCATGATTTCCCGCCAAAAGTACGACTATATAACTCGCGCCTGTCGTCAGGGAAATCAGCACTCAGAACAGAGAGACGCAATCTTAATCGTATTGATGAGCCGAATTCTCCTAGTTCTGAAAATAGTGAGATTAATTAAGGTAGACGTGATTACGTAGGCAGGTAGAATTAACAGCAGCACTTGCTGGAAGCGACGGTGATTGTAATTGTAAACTATCTGAAGACAAATAGTTGACACCCGCGTCTTTTCAAAAGTCTGACGTGACGTCATCAGGTAAGCTCCACTCTGATCTAATGTTGTTGCGAACTTCTTACATCATCTGGTTGCTTTTAAGGACAATACAAGTGGGCTAACCCAGATTTCGGGGGGGGGGGGGGGGTCAGAAATCTTGACCTACACCAAAAGTGGGCATTGCCCTACCTATAGGAGAAGTTTGGTATTCGTTTCTTTATAGAGAAAACTCTCCTTGTCTTTTAAAGGAACTGAACAAGGGTCCAAAAACTTTACTTTCGATTTTCTCAAAACAGCATCTTTCGGGATAGCCCCCTTGTGCTTCTTCCTTCCTTCTTTTATTCCTTTCTTTACCTCCTTTCTTGAAAAAAAAATATTTTATCGTTGTTTTTTCCTTCTTTTTATTATTATTATTTTTCAGCTTTCTTTTTTTCATTCACGTGAGAAAAGCTCCCTTAAGTCTGTCTTCCACCTCAGTCAGTCCGCCCGTCCTTCTTTTTCCCCAAACCCGTCATTCATCTCCGAAGAACGTAAACATTGTCCCCGTTCACTCCTGCACTTGTGTGACGTCACAATGGAGATAGTGATCTAACTGATCTCCATATGTTGAGACAGAATTCCTTCACTTACGAAGTGGGTCTTTGTTCGTGAACTCGGGTCACCACCACATTGTTTACCAAATCCGTGGAGCGGGGTGCTGCTGTTTTTGTTTTTAGTAAGAATTTACGGCACTTGCAGCACCATAAGGTTATAATATAAGTGCAGAAGATTTGAGGTGTTACAAGAGAGTGACAAAAACAAAACAACCAAAAAAAAACCCCCAAAACCCAACAACAACAACAACAACAACAACAACAACAACAACAACAACAACAACAACAACAACAACAGCAGCAAAAAGGAGGAGAGATGAGGAAGATAAATGTTTTTTAGGAAAGAAGGAGTAAACCCGACAGTTAACTATACTGTTTAAGTAAGAGTTTTACGGCACTTGCAACATAATGAGTTCATAGAAGTGCCGAAGGCTAGAGGCATTACAATAGAGATAAAAAACACAAAAGGGGAGGAGGAGAGATAATGATTTTTTGGTAGCAAAGAAGGAGGAGAGATAAGGACGATGTATTTTTTTTATAAGATAGAATGAGAAATTAAAAACCTGACCGGGTTGTGTACGATACGGTAAACTACCAACTCCACATGCCAGGTTGGTGCTGTTTAGAATAATGGTACATGGACCTGTTTTACACCCTCATCAACCCAATTTAGACCATTTAGGGCGCGCGCGCACACACACACACACACACACGCGTATACACCCACACGCGCGCGCACACACACACGCGCACACACGCGCGCACACACACACACATACACACGC
>NW_004798645.1:46568-48054 GCF_000002075.1 Aplysia californica | reverse complement strand
ATCATCATTATCACTATTATTATCATTATTTTTAGCATTTAAAAAATATTTTCATTTTTAAATTATTGTTGTTGTTGTTGTTATTACTGTTTCCTTTTTTGTCTGGGGTGGGGTCCAAAGTTTATCTATCATCTACTAGTCATCATCCTTATCATCACCATCCTCATCATCATCCTCATCATCATCCTCATCATCATCATCACCATCAAGTGCCAGATCTGTAACAGACATCGGCGATCTTAGTTTTCCAATCATTCATTTGGACAGGTGCTATCTCCTTAAAGATCCCTTGTTGTTTGGAATTCGTAGGAACAAAAAAAGAAACGCCGATTGACAGCTACCCAGACAACATTCCCAATTTAAAATCTCCCTATCATAAACAAGAAATATATATCTCCTTCACACTTTAAAGATAGTAAGGGTTTTACGGCTCTCGCAACTACATAAGGTCAATTTTAGTAAGAGTTTTACGGCACTTGCAACACAATAATGTCATATAAGTCTTAGTGCCGAAGAAAAGAGGTGTTACAAAAGAGTAACGTACATAAAAAAGAAGGAGCAGAGATAAGGGCGATAGATGTTTGATAGCAAAGAAGGAGCGAACCACACCAGAGCACCCGCCAACCACCCACTCACACAAGGTCACAAGAGCGTGCGAAACATAAGTTGGTTGCATTCTCAACAGTTCACAGCGCGGCTTCCTTTTCTACTTTATAGTAAGGCACATATGTCATGGTAAAAATCCAGTTTTAATAATGATCATAATTGCATTTATATAGCGCATATCCGTGCTCAAGAGCATGCTCTATGTGCTTTACAACTATTATTACCCCAGCAGACCCTCTGAGAAAACTTAGAAACATTCTCTGATTCCGCGGAAGCCTACAGTGCAAGCTGCGGATTTCACGCGCTCAAACACTATCAAACTGACAAGATCGTTCACTGTCTATAGCCGGGTACCAATTTCCACCTGGGTGAAGTGAGGAAAATTAGTGCAAAGTGCCTTTCCCAAGGACACAACGTCGGACCCCTGACGGGATTCGAACCCATTACCTTACGGTTGCAAGTCTGAGAGCCTAACCACTAGGCCATCTTTTATAAAGATTTAAAATGAACTGCAATTTAAATTTTAAAACAACAATTGTCTACAAAAATGGCTAGACACACCCTTACACTTTTGATTCTAAGCGCATTGACCGTGTCTCTCTTTTGGGGCATATCTGTGAAGTCAAAACACACAAAACGAAGACAAAAAAACAGCGATAGGATAGCATCATCATCATCATCATCATCATCATCATCATCATCATCATCATCATCATCATCATCATCATCATCATCATCATTCAGTGCCAGATCTGCGACAGACATCGGCGATCATGGTTTTCCATTCATTCCTTTGCTCCGATGCTCTCAAAAAAGCTACGTTTCCCTGATCTTTTCCTGTTACCCATTTGTTTAGGTTCCCTAAGTATGTTGTTCTGGG
>NW_004798645.1:43560-45325 GCF_000002075.1 Aplysia californica | reverse complement strand
CCCCCCTGCAGGACGCTACCAGTCCCCGCACGGCGGCCGAGTGCCAGCTGACCAGACTCCAGGAGGAGGAAGGACTGACCATGAGGTCGGCGGGCGAGCTAGAGTTCACCATCAGGTGCTCTGACAGTGGGGCTGACCTGGCTCACACGGACAAGTGGGCGGACATGAACGTCATTTCTGACTGTGAGGTGGGTGCTTGTTGGTGGTGGTGGTGGTGGTTGTGTTACAAGTGCCGTAAAATTCTCACTAAAACTAAAACTTAAGAGACCTAATTGTGCTGCAAGTACCCGTAAAACGCTTACTCAAACTAAATCTTGAAAGACCTAACTGTGTTGCATATGCCGTAAAACTCTTACTAAAACTGAAACTTAAAATACCTAATCGCGTTCCGTAAAACGCGTATTAAAACTCTTACTTAACTTCAAAGGACGTATATCTGACCCCTCCTTCTTTAATTGTGTTTGCTACTCTCTTGTAACTCCTTTGATTTTTCCGTAGCAGTAATTATCCGCCGTCGGCTTGCTAGGCTAGTCACGGTTTCACCAGAGCCCCTTAAGCCAGCAACGTTTCGAGATGACCCGGGTCGGCCTTCACGGCTAGCGTAACGCCTGAGTGACATAAAGTCACACCGTACTTCCCCCAGGCCCAGCTATCCCCTACTTTGTCCAGTTTCCACCTCCCACGACGGGGACGAAGGGTTGGTCTTTGGGAGGTAACTTTCCATGGAAACCCTAAGAAAACATAACATCACAACTGAAAGAGCTGCGGAGCTGGCCTACCATAGAAAACTGCATCTCCCCTCGACGCTTAACGACAACAGAGGATGAAAACGTAAAAAGTAAAAGTAAAGTCACTCTCCTGTAACACCTCGAATGTCTCCGGCACTTATGTTATAAGTGACCTAATTGTGTTTGTCACTCTCCTGTAACACCTCGAATGTCTCCGGCACTTATGTTATAAGTGACCTAATTGTGTTTGTCACTCTCTTGTAACACCTCGAATGTCTCCGGCACTTATAGTGTGACCTAATTGTGTTACCGGGTACTAAAAACTAAATATTAAATGACCTAATCGTGTTGCAAGCGCCGTAAAACTCGTACTACAACTCCAACTTTAACTTGACAGGACGTGTTTCTGGAGCTGGTGGAGGAGATGAAGGAGATCAACGTTCACATCGACACGGTACAGACGGAGTTCGGACCCGGACAGTTTGAGATCACGACCGACATTGCTGAGGGAATTCAGGTACTGTAAAACTCTTAAAATATTCCTATTAATATATCTGAGGGAATTCAGGTTCTGTAAAACTCTTAAAATCGTCTTAATTGATCTTGCTGAAGGAATTCAGGTACTGTAAAACTCTTAATCTCCTCCTTACTGATGAGATCATTCAGGTACTGTAAGACTCTTAACCTCCTCCTTATTGATGAGGGAATTCAAGTACTGTTAGACTGTGTTAATGTCCTTTCAACAGCACTGCGAATTTAAAAGGCGTCACTAGTTCAAGAAAAATCATACCTTTAGACAGGAAAAAAGGAATCCATCCACTCATCCATCCATCCACCCATCCATCCACTCATCCACCCATCCATCCACTCATCCACTCATCCACCCATCCAGTCACTCATCCACCCACTCATCCATCCATCCATCCATTCATCTGTCCATCCATCCATCCACCCACCCATCCACCCTCTCATCCATCCACTCACCCACTCATCCATCCGCTCATTTACCCATCTCTCTCTCTCTCTCTCTCTCTCTC
>NW_004798645.1:33404-40258 GCF_000002075.1 Aplysia californica | reverse complement strand
GTAGTAGTAGTAGTAGTAGTAGTAGTAGTAGTAGTAGTAGTAGTAGTAGTAGTTGTTGTTGTTGTTGTTGTTGTTGTTGCTGTTGTTGTTGTAATAACAGTAGTAACAATATTAAAAAGAAATAAGGTCAGTTTAGATTAATTAATATCAATTACGTTTCTTCACTAAAAATAGCATCGATCTTGGTAAAAGTTGCCTCACTTTATTGTTTTGTTTTGGTTTTTGTTTGTTTGTTTGTGTGTTTGTTTACTGAACAAAAATTGGCTATGAATTTTTTGGTTTAATACGACCAAAAACTGAGAAAAGTGACAAACGGTCATGCAAACGGATCCGGAAGTTTCTAATGCGCATGCTATATGCGCAGAGCTTTATTTTGGTTCTGCTTTGCGCTATCAAACCTGCCTAAAATAAACAATCACATGCTGTGAAATGCCACCATCCAAAGGCACCGGTTGGTTTATTTGTATGAAAAATTTCTTATTTTTGTTCCTTTTCAATTTACACTCCTTTCTTAGTTTTATAAAGAGGGCTGATTTATTATTATTTGCTAGTTACAGTGGTGTATATTTGCCTTACACTCCAAATTTATGAGGCCGAGTCGGGCAGGATGGCGTCAGACTGTCGCCAGTGTAGGATTGTCCGTTGTCGATGTGTAGTGTTGCTAGCGGCCCAGTCCATGAAACATGAGGCCCGTGGCTTGTAATAAGCATCCATCACCAATTTGCTATTGAAAAACAAGTAAATTTAAAACATAATGGATACCTGATAGATAAATTCAGTAGACTGTTCAGTCCTGACTGAGTCTGAGTTACACAGAACCTACTACTGAGAAATGGTACCTTCAGCCTTCAGTAACTTACTGTACACAGTACAGTACACAGTAGAAGCCTACACTCTAGCGGACAGATCAGTTAGAGAACGTAAGGAGTACGCCAATGGCCGATATTTATAGTAACAGTCATGGTCCTTAATCATCTTGTTTGAAGTCATTGAGGGATTCCCACTTTGTTGTCAGTCATGGTGGCAACAGTAACACAACCGCACTAGAACTGTTCGGTTCGGTTATCTGTGATTGTGTAGTGCTCAACCTTCTTCCGCCCAGATTGATTCTGATGCTGTACACTACGTAAATTAAGAAGACTAAGAGTCTACGTACAAAAGCAAATTCAAACAAAGTTCAGTGACGAGGTGCAAATGATTGACAGTTTCGATCCGCCCTTGCGAGGTCAAACAAGATGGCTGTTACTGTTACTGTAAATATCGGCCAACGGAGTCCTCCTAAAATGTTCTCTAACTATCCTCTTGTTGTAGCCTACAGCCTATAGAAAAGTTTCTGTTTGCATTCCATTCTTCATCGGCATCATGATCATCAATCACAAAATAATTACAAATGGTCAGAGGGGGTTACTGGAATCTTTTAGTTTCAGTTTTAAACAGGTACTTTTAAAGGGATAATCCAGTTTTGGCCCCAAGGATTTACTATGGCAGGAGCGTGGGTTTTGGCTTCATTGACAATTTTAGGCCTATAGTGCGGTCAAAAATTTGTGACCAACTTATTGTCAAATATTATAATCATTATAATCTCCTCAACTATCGAACATAAGCTTTTGCACAGTGACTTGTATCGATTTGTCGTAACAGATCAATATTTTTGTAAAGACCTGATAGCTGTGTTCTTGAAACTTCCTAATAAATATAGATCTAGATCTAGATCTACTAATAAAAAATCCCAGTGGGTGGTTTCTATTGATTTTAAAATGTTTACACAGCTGGGACGATGTCGCTGAGTTAAAAGCAAGTCCGTCTTTTTTTTCTAATCGCGAGATTATGTTTATTGAGTGCATGTTCTGAAAACTGTTGGGGCAAAAAAGTGTTCATTATGAAAGTAATTTCTTGTAACTAGTTTTGCCACTCACCCGTGTGGTTCTCGGGGCCCTGTTCAAGAGATACGGGAGCAAAAGAATGGGTGACTGCCGGGAATTTGAGGAAATCTGTAAATTGCCCCATGAAAGACCCGAGAAAATCCATAAGCTCTCGAAGATTTGAAAACCACATCCGATTATATGCGGTTGCGATTTTGATATTTATTCGGCTTTTCCCGGTCTGAGAGTACGTTTCACACAAACAGGCGGCTATGGCGGCAAGTGGAAGTGTATGTGTGATACCGAAGCTCGATCAGGAAAATCAAGATCTACTTTTTCTTTAGTTACCTCCCAGAAATTTGCCGGTTGTAGTCTGATTTTTATAACGCAACATTTTAAACCTGCAGGTTTTGCTTTACAAACGCTTTGTTTCCTAGAAATTAAATCAATATTTGTCCAGTACTGTCACTTGTAAAAAGAAAAAGAAAGAAAAGAAAGTTATTATACACACGCGTCTTGTGCGGCTTGCCATCGTGAAAGGTCAGTGAACCTGGGTGTTCACTTCAGGATTGGAGAGAAGGATTGTTTGTGAAACTACCCAAGAAAGGAAACCTGCTTGAGAGTGTAAAGACTACAGAGGAATCATGCTCTTGTCCATTCCTGGGAAGATTTTGAGTCGTACCATACTGGAAAGACTGAAGGAAGCCGTGGATATAAGACTAAGAGAGGAGCAGGCAGGACTTCGTAAAAAGATATCTTGTACAGATCAGATCGCCACTTTGAGGATAATAATGAAGCAGTGGAACTCTTCCCTGTATGTTAACTTTGTTGACTATGAGAAAGTTTTTGACAGCCTAGATAGGGACTCAACATGGAAGCTGCGGAATACCTGACAAGTTCATGAGATTGATCAAGAAGATGTATGTGGGAATAAACTGCAATGTCTTCTTTGGAGGGCAGCGGACAGACTCGTTTGAAATGAAAACAGGAGTGAGACGGGGATGCCTGCTATCACCTTTTCTCTTTTTATTAGCAGTGGATTGGATAATGAGACAGACAACATCGGGACAACGCGGTGGCATACAGTGGACCCTTTCCAGTCAGTTGGAAGACTTGGACTTTGCTGACAACTTGGCACTTCTTTCTCACAGTCGAGCCCAGATACAACAGAAGGCAGATCGCCTCAGGACCTTCTCCCGTAGTGTTGATCGCTATATTCACATGGATAAAACGTAAGTTCTTCGAATGAATGCAGGCGACGTTCCTATCACACTGCAAGGGGCACCACCGGCGGATGTTGAATCCTTCACCTACCTGGGAAGTGTCATCAGCAAGGCAGGGGGAACAGACGAAGACATCAAGCAGTGCTTCCACTCTTCCGTATTTTTACGGAAATCCGTACTTTCTGCCAGTTCCGTACTTGTTCCTCCTTCATTATCAACTCCCTCCGTAAAAAGACCGACAGCGTAGGACTGCCGAAATTCCGTAGCAAAAGATTTGTACTTGCTTTCATATCGTCTTTTATGAGTTACGGATATTTACGGTAATTCTCTCGGCAAAAAGTTAATGTTATAGAAACCTGCCAGATTGCGCATTTTCTTAAATCGGCCATTATTCCGCTATGCCCCATGCATTCATTGCGGGTTGGTAGGCAGTACATTTTTTACCTGCAGATGGATCAAAATCTGGCGAACTTTTTGTGCCAATTTCCTTCTTTCTATCATTCACTGGTTCACTCAATCCTTCTCTCTATCTTCGTATTGTTGCCGCGGCTGGAAAATCTGTGCGTTGATCAAGTAAACTGACTTGTGATCTTAGACAGAAAATTACTGTCAGAAAGAAACTTTTTTGCAAATTTTTCTAGATCTACAGAAATTATCAGTGCGAAGATTCTATGGCACGTGCACGCGATATTAGGGCCGCAATGAAAGAAGTATATATGCTAAGACTACTAAAATCAAGAATAATTCGAAGTGGTGGTTCGGAGTTGTGACAGGTGACATTCAGACGTGAAATATGAGGAAAAATTAGGGTATATTTGCTGGGTAACTGTATTGTGAAGGTACATATCTATTCATTATTCCCAGTTTTGCCTTCTATCAATGGATGGTGCGACAACAAATTAATAAATTATAGTAGCAGTGAAAGGGGAACCTGCTTTTAAACATTTCCAGCAATGGAAAGATATGTAGGTGAAGAAATGAAACAAGACAAAATGTTGGTGGAAAAATAAATGTTATGGGTTGTAGGCAATCTCTTCAAACAGGCTCCCAAATGCCATTTTCAACCCTCTAAAAGCTCTAAATTTCAATTTCTTTGGGGGGCTTTGCCCCCTGAGCCCCCACTGGGACTCTGTTCCTGGATCCTGCTGGGGGCCCCGGCAAAATTTTCCCAATTTTTCAGCTTCAGCTGGTGGGAGCACTTTTATCAAGGTCAGAATCCAAAAGGCAAGAGCAAGCAGCTTTCATCATCTTCAGGAATGTATGGATGTCTAAGGAACTGGGATTGAACACCAAGCTGAGGATCTTCAAAACCAACGTGAAGACTGTTCTACTGTATGGTTCAGAGACATGGAGGCTCACAGCATCAGCAGCAAGGAGACTGCAGAGCTTCGTAAATAGATGCCTACGAAGAATAGTGGGGATCAAGTGGTAGCGGTTCAATGGAGTCACAAATGCTCAACTGTGGGAGAGAACAAGCCAAAAGGCTGTAAAGGAAGACATACAGGTGAAGAAATGGAAATGGATTGGACACACCCTGAAGAGACCCCCGACAAGCATCATCAGACTGGCTTTGACGTGGAATCCGCAAGGAAGACGTAAGAAAGGAAGACCAAAGATGACATGGAGGCGAGTGGTACAAGCGGAAATGGAAAAGGCGGGGACATCATGGAAACATCTAGAAAAGGATGGCGGATGTTGAATCCTTCAGGCTTTGCTGGAGAAATGATGTTGATGGCCTATGCCATATCATTGGTGAACTGTGATGTAACCCATATATGCGTATGTATACAAAATGTGTGTGAGAAGCGGGAAGTGCTGTAAACAATTCCATTTTCCGTGTGAAGGAGATTTGTAGTATTTCATAAACAATTATGAAGAAAAGTTTTTTAGTCTAACCTCAACTGTTGCAGAAAGTTATATTTATGTTAAGACAAATTGAAACAAACTGCTGTGCAAAGTATGTATGACATTGATTCACCCTTTAAAAAGATTTATATATATATATTTGAGGACAAGTTGCACTACAACTTTTTGACCATATTATAGACTAATACTCAGACTTCTGCTTCAAAACGACTACTTTTCGACATGCGTGCCGATATGATGTTTAACGCTCAGCGAGCAAGAGATTATATCAAACCTAACTGAATGGCAAAACATAAAATTATATATATAGGTAAATTCAAGGTGGCATGCCCCCCCCTGAAACCCCTTGTGTTTTTATAAGGTCAGAGGGGCCCCTAAGATTTTTGTACTGAAAAATAGCAGTGCATGTCTCGCTCTCGTTTGGATAAAATATCAATACCGAGTATTATCGATATCCATTTCTCTTGGGGCCAAAACCGGAGAATGAACTTTTAAAATTAAATCTAGGCCTGGAGTAGTCTAGCTCTAGAGTTTACAGAGCATGAGGCAAACGTGCTCACCCAATAGGCCCCTATCCTATTGAGTAGGCTATATATATATAATATATTAACTTTGAATTGAACTTTGACAGTACCAAATCCAGGTAAGAGTAAGACTTGATAAACAATTGACCTTTCAAAACTCTCCTTACAACTTTCAGAACAAATAGATCACCTTGTTGTTGTCACAGCAGAGAAATACTTTGTTAACTCTTGTAGGTGACTAACTTATTTTGACGAGCGCCTGATTTTGTCGCGATGCCTCACATGTACCATTATACGTTGTTGTTATCGTTGTTGTTGTTGTTTTTTGCCCAGAGCGTGGTGTGTGACTGGTGAGCCGGCCCCTAGTGTCCGTGGGACAGTTGTCGAGGTTTGGGCGGTGGGCCCCTAGGCCAGGCCTACACACTCATCTGCTGGACAGAGTGCTCGTCGTACTGTACCGTCGCCATGGCGACACAAGCTCCTACCTCGGCGGATGCTTGCTTAAGCATCGTGCACAGCCTGATGTGTCATCGGCAGGTCAGTGGTGATTGGCTCATTTCCTCTCAACGCTGCCATACCAGGACAAAACAACTTAGAAATAAAAATTAAGCAAATTTATTTATTTATTCTTTTTTTTTTTCGCAGCAGTTTCGAGACAAAGGTTTTTTTGTCAACTTAACCATTTGAAATAAGCATTCTTCTGAAATTTAAATTCTAATTTATTTTTTTTTAAACAAGAAACAAATAGTCACAGTTTCTCTTCAATTTTTTTTCCACGCAAGTAGGATATAACTGAAATCGGGCTTTCAATTTAGCTAATGTTTAGAAAATGTTACACCAAAAACGACGAATGGCGACTGTCTGGGAGGGTTTGCTCCTTCTTCCCTATCAAACATCTGTCGTCCTTATCTCTCCTCCTTCTTCCCTATCAAACATCTGTCGTCCTTATCTCTCCTCCTTCTTCCCTATCGAATACCTATCGTCCTTTTATCTCCTCCCTCTTTCCTGTCAAACATCTATTGTCCTGTTCTCTCCTCCTTCTTCCCTGTCAAATAACTATCGTCCTTATCTCTCCTCGTTCATCCCTATCGAACATCTATCATCCTTTTCTCTCCTCCTTCTTTCCTATCAAACATATATTGTCCTTTTCTCTCCTCCTTCTTCCCTATCAAACATTTGTCGTCCTTTTCTCTCCTCCTTCTTCCCTGTCAAACATCTATCGTCCTTATCTCTCCCCTTTCTTCCCTGTCAAATAACTAACTCTCCTCCTCTTTTATGTTCGTTACTCTCGTGGAGGGTCCGAGAGCTTTGCCAAGCGGACCATAGAGATCCTCTCCTTTTCCCCCTCTCTCTCTCTCTCTCTCTCTCTCTCTCTCTCT
>NW_004798645.1:30321-31444 GCF_000002075.1 Aplysia californica | reverse complement strand
TTGGAGTGGGTGGGGGGAAGTGGTGGTTGGGGAGGTCACTGGTTGATTTTTCCTTTCCCCTTTGTTGTTTCTGTCTGTGTGGGTGGTTGGAGGGTGTCACTGGTAGGTCCTACTTCATTTTTTCCCCTCTGTTGTTTCTGTCTGTGTGGGCGGTCCCAATGTGTTCATTATTAGATGTTTCTTTATATCTGTGTCATTTCTTCACAGATGTGTCTTTATATGTGTGTCATTTTTTCACAGATTTGTCTTTATATGTGTGTCATTTCTTCTCAAATGTGTCTTTATATGTGTGTGTAATTTGTGTCTACCGTGTCCTATTATCTGTGTCATTTATTAACAGATGTGTCCTAATGTGTGTGTCATTTATTAACAGATGTGTCCTAATGTGTGTGTCATAAGTGTCCTGTGTCCTAATGTCTGTGTCTTTTGTTTGACAGATGTGTCCTAATGTGTGTGTCATTTGTGTCCTCTGTGTCCTAATGTCTGTGTCTTTTGTTGACAGATTTGTCCGGCCTGTCTCTGCATCATGCTGGTGAGTTTTGTGCAAGTCTGTTCTTACAACAGATGTGTGTGAGTAGGTACGGGTGTATGTGTGTGTGGGCAGATGAGTTTTATGGAAGTCTGTCTAACGACAGTTTTGTGTGTGTGTGTGTGCTGTGTCAGATGAGTTTTGTGGAAGTCTGTCTTACACCAGTGTTGTATGTGTGTACGGATGTGTGTTTGTGTGTGTGTGTGGGTGAGTATTGTGGAAGTCTTAATGACAGTTTTGTTTGTGTCTGTGCGTGCGTGTGTGTGTCTGTGCGTGTGTGTCTGTGCGTGTGTGTCTGTGCGTGTGTGTGTGTGCATACGTGCGCGGGTGAGTTTTGTGGAAGGTCTGTCTAACGACAGTTGTGTGTGTGTGTCTGTTGGTATGTATGTTTATATGTGTGAATGTAAGTACGTAGGTGTGTTGTGTATCTGTGCATAGGTGTGTTGTGTGTCTGTACGTATGTGTGTAGGTGTGTTGTGTATCTGTACATATGTACGTAGGTGTGTTGTTTATCTGTACGTACGTACGTAAGTGTGTAGTGTATCTGTACGTATGTATAGATCACTACGGGACTGTAGCCCAAGCAATGCCCCC
>NW_004798645.1:27595-28909 GCF_000002075.1 Aplysia californica | reverse complement strand
CCTTCCCCCTCGTTTCTTCTTGTGTGAATTTATTGATTTTTTTTTCCCCAAAAACTTCCCCCTCCCTCCCCCCATATTTTTTAAATTGTGTGTGTGTGTGTGTTTGTGTATGGGCTCTCAGACTCACAACCGTAAGGTCGTGGGTTCGAATCCCGTCAGGGACCTGACGTTGTGTCCTTGGGAAAGGCACAATTTACACGACTTTTCCTCACTTCACCCAGGTGGAAATGGGTACCCGGCTATAGACAGCAAAAGATCTTGTCAATATGTTAGTGTTTGAGCTGCTTGCATTGTACGCTTCCCGGGAAGCCGAGAATGTTTCTGAGTATTTTGTGGTCTGCTAGGGTAATAATATGTCACGCGCATAGAGTTTGCTGTCGAGTGTGGCTATTCGCTATAAAAATGCTATTTATTATTATTATTATTATTAATTTTTTATTATTATTAGGGAGCTCTCGTGGTCTAGAGATTAACTTTTAAAATGTTCGCCTCTCATTCAGCAGCTCCCGTGTTCAAATCCGGATAGGGAGGAAATTTGTCTTCCCTAAATTGTCTCCTTTCACCTCCTTTCCTGCTCTGTAGCAATGTTCCGTCGTCTGCTTTCGTCTCCCCTTTCTGCCCCCACCCCCTCACCTCCTTTGCCCCCTCCTCTTAGCTTCTGACTCTTTCTGCAGCCTTTCCACTGCTTCCCGTTGCCGCCCAGGCAATATCTCAAGATTTCCTACCAACTGAAAACGTTTAGTGACGTGTCCCACATGCTCATATGACCTTTTGCAGTTGTGAGCGCCGTAAAACACTTACCACAAAAAAAAATGTATATATATGTGAGACATGCTGACAAAATGAGTTACTTCTCACAATCCACAAAAGGAGATATTGGCCAAAAATCGCCTTTGGGGTCAAAACTGTAGGTTTTTCAATTGATACCATATAGTTCTTTAAGTATAACCTGTCTTCTATTATTTCGTACTTATAAACTGTAAAAGTGGGTGGTTGGCGGGTGCTCTGATGTGGTTTGCTCCTTCTTTCCTATCAAACATCTATCGTCTTTATCTCCCCTCCCTTCTTTTTTTGTGTTTGTTACTCTCTTGTAACACCTGTAATCTTCTGCACTTATATGACCTTGTTGTGTTTCTAGTGCCGTAAAACTCATACGAAAACTTTAAAAAACTGTAAAAACTTCACCTATAAGCGTGATTTATCTATTTCCTGAAGGCTTGAATTTGAGAAGTAACTCATTTTGTCACCACACTTCACATATGTATCATTAATATTATTATTATCATTACTATTATTATTATCATTATTATTTTC
>NW_004798645.1:25578-26958 GCF_000002075.1 Aplysia californica | reverse complement strand
CCCCCTCCGCCTTCCGCCTCCTTCATCTGTCTGCTTGATGGTGGTGCTGGTGGAGGTGGTTTGTGTGTTTGTCATAGCTGGGACCTCTGTATCTTCTAACAGTTTCTTCTGTTACCTAGCTCTCTGCTTCTAACCCTAACCTATGATATAACCATAAAATGCTTCAGTTTCTTCTGTAACCTGGGTCTCTGCCACTAACCCTAACCTATGATAGAACCGTCATTTTTCACATTTTCTCCTGTAACCTAGCTCTCTGCCACTAACCCTAACTTGTTGTAGAACCGTAATCCTTCATTATTTTCTTCTATAACTTAGCTCTCTGCCTCTAACCCTAACTTATGATACAAACATAAAATGCTTCACAGTTTCTTCTGTGGCTAGCTCTCTCTCTCTGCCTCTAACCCTAACTAACTCCAATGTAACCCAAACATTGTAACAGTTTCTTCTGTAACCTAGCTCTCTGCCTCTAACCCTAACCTTTGATATAACCATAAAACGCTTCACAGTTTCTTTTGTCACCTAACTCTCTCTCTCTGTCTCCAACCCTAACTTACAATGTAACCTAAACATACATTGTAACAGTTTCTTCTCGAACCTAGCTCTCTGGGTTTTTTCTGTAACTTAGCTCTCTTCCGCCAGGCCTAACTTACTCCCATATAACTCTGCTCACATCCATATTCAAGAACTCTTTGACGTAACCCATTTCTGCTGGCTCTAACGCAACCCATGTTATATTTAACAGTTCTGTATTACAACCCATTGTAAATTCCTCTATCATAACCTTCTACCTAACTGCTCTGTAATATTAGAACCCTATGTCCATTTCTCTAGCATAACCCATGATATATATATATAAGAGCTCTATAGTAGATCCCATTCTTTCTCTAACATAACCCATGATATATCTAAGAGCTCTATAGTAGATCCCATTCTTTCTCTAACATGACCCATGATATATCTAAGAGCTCTATAGTAGATCCAATTATTTCTCTAACATAACTCATGGTATATCTAAGAGCTCGAAAGTAGATCCCATTTTTTCTGTAAGAGCTCTATATTAGATCCCATTCTTTCTCTAACATAACCCATGATATATATATCTAAGATCTCTATATTAGATCTGATTATTTCTCTAAGAGCTCTATAGTAGACCCCATTATTTCTCTAACATAACCCATGGTATATGAGAGAGCTCTATATTACAATCCATTCTTTCTCTAAGAGCTCTATATTGGATCCCATTCTTTCTCTAACATAACCCATGATATATCTAAGAGCTCTATAGTAGATCCCATTCTTTCTCTAAGAGCTCTATAGTAGATCCCATTCTTTCTCTAAGAGCTCTATAGTAGATCCCATTCTTTCTCTAAGAGCTCTATA
>NW_004798645.1:23611-25099 GCF_000002075.1 Aplysia californica | reverse complement strand
GGGGCGTTTTTTAGCTACCACGACCTTGAGATCAGAAACCCAGTGTTTTTTCCTGGTCTTTCAAAATCGTTAGATTTTTCTCCGAGTCGTCGTTATCAAGACATTCAAAGAGTTGCATTCGAAAAAGTTTGGCGTGTTGACCCTTGTTGCCAGATTCAAAAATCTTTCACCGTCAAATTTTACCAACACTAGGTGTGCAGAGCAGATAGAACTTTGTCGCTCCAGGGTAGCAATGTGTTCCAGTTGACCCGACTCCTGCCCTAACAACGCTAAATGGTCGCTTTTAAGGACAAGCGGGTTAACCCAGATTTCGGGGGTTTCCAGAAATCGTGACCTACACCAAAAAATGGGCTTTGCCTTTCCCATAGGAGAAAGTTTGGCTTCATTGGTGTGTATATTTGTTTGGTTATAGAGGCAAGTCATCTTGTTTTAGAAACTGAACAAGGAGCAGAAAACTTGGCCTTTGATTTTCTCCAAAAAGAATTTTTCAGGATAGCCCCCTTGTGCTTAACAGCGACCAAATAACCTCTGCTTGACTGCTGACAATAATTCAATATGTAAATATGTATATAATATATATACATATATTTGTATATATTTATGTGTATGTATTTATATATTTGTAAGTGTGTGTATAATATATGAAGTGTCTACGTTGTCTAACGTAAAAGAATGTGTACAAGCTATCTACGTTTTATCGCAAATCAAAAATAGTAACAAGCCGGTTTTTGAACTTCCGGATGAGGCTGGGCTACTTTTCAATCGTTCTTTTTTTTGTTTTTTTTTTCAAAATGATTTCCATCATGGTTTGTTCGTTAGATGTACATCATAGTAATAGTAGTAGCATAGGTCCACCAGTTCACTCACTGGATTACATTGGGTTATTTCTGTTTCATTATCAGTTGGTCCGGACAAGAGGGGCGGGGTACAGGGGACTGAGGGTTGGATGGAAGAAAAGGTTTCTTGAAATCTAAACAGCCCTGAGTGTCATACACAATCGTAGACCCCAGTGCTGATATGACTGACCTGACCTTGACCTGTGGGTGGTTGGCGGGTGCTCTGGTGTGGTTTCCTTCTTCTTTCCGATTGAACATCTATCGTACTTATCTCCCCTCTTTCTTTTTTGTGTTTGTTACTCTCTTGTAACACCTCTTATCTTCGGCACTTATATGACCTTATTGTGTTGCAAGTGCCGTGTAAAGCTCTTACTAAAACTAAAACTAAAACTGACTTGACTTTGACCTTGACCCAAGTGGCGTGATTTCATCGCAGTGGCGTCACGTCACACACAAAATCAGCTATGTTTTTCTCGCACATTTCAATTTGATATCATTTATGGTATCTCATGTTGTATCGCATACCTTGGCTTTGAGGTGGGACTACGAAATCGCATCGTGTGAACGGCAAGCTATCTTCTGAATACTGACTACTGAAGGCCTGTTCTCCATTGACTTATTCAAATAGTTAAATAGTTGGGGGAGGGGGGGG
>NW_004798645.1:20569-22461 GCF_000002075.1 Aplysia californica | reverse complement strand
TATTATTATTAGTATTACAATTATAGTAATGCTAATGTAACAATTTGGAATGTTTAACAATACTGATCTAACAAATGTTGATAAATTTCTTCACGTATAACTGTGTTCTTGTGATTGTTACTATCTGCTGGTCTGCTAACAATTGTTTAAGACACTGTCTGCTGGTCTGCTAACAATTGTTTAAGACACTCTAGTGCTGTCAAAAATTTGTTGCACAACTTATTCCCAAATATCTCCTCAATTATTGAAAATTGGCTCTCCGGCTTACTTACAATGACTTGTTATATCAATTTGTCTTAACAGATCCATATTTTTGTAAACACCTCTTAGCTGTATTCTTCTAGAAAATCCCTTACTAAATAATAAGAAAAAGTCCCCGTGAGTGGTTTCTACAGATTTTATAAGGTTTACAACTGGGACATTATCACTTTTAAAAGCAAATGTATCATTTTTTCCTGAACGCTAGAATACAAAAAGTTCTCACTCTAACATCAATTTCTTGTAACAAGTTTTGCCACTAAAGTGTCAGTGGGTTACCGTGACATAGGTCATGTGCGTGAATGCAAAATGTTCAGGAAAAGCGGGAAGTGCTATGAACAATCCTATTTTCAGCATGATGGAGATTTAAAGTATTTTATATAAATTTATGAAGAAAGTTTTTTTAACCTTGCCTCAGCTGTTATAGGAAAATGTGATTATGTTAAGACAGTTTGTACAAACTTCTGTGCAAAGTTTGGGTGGCATTGATTCACCCGTTAAAGAGATATTTGAGGATAAGTTGGGCCACGAATGTTTGACCGCGCTACATATATGCTAGTCTGCTAGCCATTGCTTAAGATACTATCTGCTGGTCTACTATCCATTGTTTAAGATACTATCTGCTGGTCTACTATCCGTTGTTTAAGATACTGGTCTGTTTAGTCTGCTAACAATTGTTTAAGATACTATCTACTGTCTGCTAACAATTGTTTAAGATACTATCTACTGTCTGCTAACAATTGTTTAAGATACTATCTGCTGGTCTGCTAACAATTGTTTAAGATACTATCTGCTGGTCTGCTAACAAATGTTTAAGATACCATCTGCTGGTCTGCTAACAATTGTTTAAGATACTATCTGCTGGTCTGCTAACAAATGTTTAAGATACTATCTACTGGTCTGCTAACAATTCTGACTAAACCCCTGTTTTGATGTGTGCCCTGAGTATGAAGCATTCTTTCTTTAAACTTGACTAAATTTGTGTGTGTGTGTGTGTGTGAGTGAGTGTGTGTGTGTGAGTGTGTGTGTGTAAAAAGTTTCCCCCTGAGACAGTAAAATATTGTCTTATCTTATCTCAAATATGTTTAAACTGTCTTCAATCAATACTTGTTTGAGCGTCATTCTTGTTATATTATTTATTTAAAGATGTGACTTAACATCAGCATCTACTGTTCGTATAGCATCGTTCTCCTCACATATTTATCGAAACGATATGATTTTATATCAACATTTACCATTTGTATGACCTAGAGCTGGTGCCTTTTGTTAACATATCTAGAAATTATTCCTGCTGTCAGAAATATGGCCATTACGTATATATATATATATTATATCTATCTCATATCTATTATTGTGCGTACTTTTGTCACCTTTCCTGTATAATATACCGTATAAAAATAGCCCTAAAGTATAAACATCGTTGAAGTTTGAATCAAGGAAAACACATTTCTCACTGCACAGTTTTTAAAAAAATGAATACTATTTTTAAAGTAATTGATTTGTTAAGGTATGCGGAGTGTTTGGATGGAAGAAAATGAACAAATGGAAAAAGAAAATGATGAAGATGGCTTTGTAGGTTGTTGTTTGTTTGTTTTTGTTGTTGTTTTTTGTTGGGTTTTTTGTAAGTGGGTGGG
>NW_004798645.1:14516-16604 GCF_000002075.1 Aplysia californica | reverse complement strand
GTGAGAGAGAGAGAGAGACTTACAGCAGACCGGTGCACACACAGGCTAACCTACGTCACTACCCTCAGGGTGAGTGTGTGTATGAGTCACTGTGTTTGTGTGTGTGTGTGTGTGTGTGAGAGAGAGAGAGAGAAAGAGTACGACAGAGAGAGAGAGAGAGAGAAAGAGTACGACAGAGAGAGAGAGAGAAAGAGTACGACAGAGAGAGAGAGAGAAAGAGTACGACAGAGAGAGAGAAAAGAAGTGTAGGAGGGGGGAAGAGAAGGAAGGAGTGAGGTAGAGAGAAAGAAAATGAGAAAATAAGAGAGGAGAAGATTTTACATAAAAAAAGAAAAGGGGAAGATAGAGAGAGTGGGAGAGGGGAAGAGAGAGAGAATGAGTAAGACAGGCTAAGAGAGAGAAGAGTGAGTGTGAAGAAGACAGAAGGAGACGGGAAGAGAGAGAAGGATTGATAGAGAGAGAGAGGAAGACAAAAATGAAACCCTGTTTGTTTTGATTCCTCTACTTTCCTGTGTCTTCAGCGTCTGCAGCAACATGGGCTGAGGGGAGTTCGCCGAACTACAGCCAGAATATGAACTATTGTGAGTACACACTGACAAATACACACACACACACACTCACACATACACACACACAGGGGAGTTCGCTGAACTACAGCCAGAATATGAACTATTGTGAGTACACACTGACAAATACACACACACACACACACACACACACAGAGGGGAGTTCGCCGAACTACAGCCAGAACATGAACTATTGTGAGTACGCACTGACAAACACACACATACACACACACACACACACACATACACACACACACACACACACAGAGAGGGGAGTTCGCCGAACTACAGCCAGAATATGAACTATTGTGAGTACACACTGACAAATACACACACACACACACACACACACACACACACACACACACACACACACACACACACACACACACACACACACACACACAGAGGGGAGTTCGCCGAACTACAGCCAGAATATGAACTATTGTGAGTATACACTGACAAATACACACATACACACACATACATACACACATACACACACACACACACACACACACACACACACATACATACACACATACACATACACATACATACACACATACACACACACATACTTACGTCAAAATACTGAGAATGTCCAAACCGAAATATCTTAATGCTATGTCATAATGATATTAATATTGTGCTGTCAAAAGTATAATAAAGTCTTAAAGTTGTCATGTCAAAATGTTCGAATTTCAGGCTGTTAGAATGTCAAATTGATTTTAATGTCAGAAGGATAATGTTTTCATAAGTTTATGATGTCACACAGTCATAACATGCCATAATGATAATAGAATAATGTCATAATGTTAAAATCTCATTATCTTGGAGTAACTATTAATAGGAGAGGGCGCTAGTCGCGTTACATGAAGCCGCAGCAGACGACGGTCGGCCATGTTTGTGAGATCAGAGTGACGGGAAAATTTTGTACTCTAAAATTCTACATTCTCTGCCTTCTGCTTTCTTCTCCACTTTCTGCCTCCCCCTCCTCTGGGCTCCGGACTCTTTCTGCAGCCTTTCTACTGCTACTCCTTGGCTCCCCCTTACTGCTGTCTTTCTGCCACACCCCTGATCTTCTGGTAGGAAAGATCTACACCTAGCCTTCTCGGACAAGGGCGAAAAAATCTCGGAGGTCCCGTATGCAAAATGCGCTCATTAAAGATCCCTTGATGGTCTAAAATCGATAAGAGTAGGCTTCGGTGGCCACCCGGGCAAAATTCAAAAGTTCCTACCAACTGAAAATGTTTAATGTGTCCCTCGCGCTCATATGACTTTATGCAGTTGCGAGTGCCGTAAAACACTTATAAGGCCTACGAAAAAAGGCACTGGACTTGAAGTGCCTTCTGATTGAGCCATCAATGCATCTCACAGTAAAAACAGAATGAAAAAGATTGAAGAAAATTCAGTTTGCCTTGATGATAACTGCACGTTTGTGCCTAGACATAGTCTGACAACATAGTCTGACAACATAGTCTGACAACATAGTCTGACAACATAGTCTGACAACATAGTC
>NW_004798645.1:11281-12600 GCF_000002075.1 Aplysia californica | reverse complement strand
AACCACCCTCGACCCCGATGACAAAACGGACGGACGGACAACCAGACGGATAAACTGTTGCCTTAGAATACCATAGTTGTTTGTGTCTGCTCAGTCCCTAGTTTCCAGAAATTGGACCTTAAGAATGTTGAGTTCCACTACATGTCAAGCTTTTTTTTTTCCCCGAAGGCAGTTTTACTTTTTTTTTCTTTTTTTTCTTTTTTTTTTTTACTGTTGATAACCACTCTGAATAATCTTACAATTTTGGCGCTCATATGAACTTATGCAGTTGCGAGCGCCGTAAAACCCTCTACTATAAAAAAAAAAAATTCTTACAATTTTGATACATCCGAAAGAAAATTTGGTTTCTAACCTCGTGGTCCAAGTGTCTCGGAACGGCAAAAAATGTCAAGATAGAACTTTGTAGTTAGTTCTGAATTAGTGAAATGTAGTCATAGATCAGTGAATTGACAGATAGAAGTAATAGACGTATTGACAGATAAATCTGTGGCTTAATTGACGAATAGAAAGCTAAGTAGATGTACTTTACGATTACTCACAATCCATTCCCAATCAAGATCAAAGTTAATGAATTGATTCCAATTACTTTCCAGTACTTTAAAATCACGTACAAACATTCCCAGTCCATTCCTAATCCAAGCCAGAGTTTATAAATTATTTCCACCTACTTTCCAACCACTTAACAACAACTTAACAATCACTTTACAATCACTTTACAATCCCTTCCCCGATAGCGCCGGAGTACTGGTGCACCCAGACATAACTTGAGTTAGACCAGCAGGTAGGGGAGACGTTCAGAGTTTACGATTATTTCCTAATTGCGCTACGATCACTTTACAATAATTTAAAAGTCACTTAACAATCACTTTACAATCACTTAACAATCCTTTCCCCGATCAGCGCCGGAGTACTGGTGCACCCAGACGTACTTTGAGCCGGACTGATGTTCAGAAGTTACCATTGTTTCCATATTGCTTTACAATACTTTACAATCCCTTTACAATCCTGTCCCCCGATCAGCGCCAGAGTACTGGTGCACACAGACGTACTTTGAGCCGGACTGATGTTTAGAAGTTACCATTGTTTCCATATTGCTTTACAATACTTTACAATCACTTTACAATCACTTTACAATCCTTTCCCCCGATCAGCGTCAGAGTACTGGTGCACACAGACGTACTTTGAGCTGGACCAGCATGTCGAGGAGACATTCAAAGTCCGCAATTATTTCCTAATTGCGCTACAATCACTTTACAATAATTTAAAAGTCACTTTACAATCACTAGAATCACTTAACAATCCTTTCCCCGATCCAATCA
>NW_004798645.1:9673-10082 GCF_000002075.1 Aplysia californica | reverse complement strand
TATTTAGCTGATTGACCCTTCAACTATTTAGCTGATTGACCCATCAACTATTTAGCTGATTGACCCATCAACTATTTAGCTGATTGACCCCTCAACTATTTAGCTGATTGACCCACCAACTATTTAGCTGATTGACCCATCGACTATTTAGCTGATTGACCCATCAACTATTTAGCTGATTGACCTCCCCCTCCCTGATTGAATAGTTATTCTCATGGCACATCTTACCATCTGAACATGGAGTGGGCGGGGTTTCCAGATATCGTCGGTATCACAAGTAATCCACTCAAGTCCGTTTGGGTACTTTTTACACCGCAGACAAAACAAAAACAACTTAAAAAAACAACTAGTTTTTCTTGCGATGTTTACGTGATGTAATCTTCCTGGGATCCCAGGAATTCTGGGGGGG
>NW_004798645.1:5714-6987 GCF_000002075.1 Aplysia californica | reverse complement strand
TGTCTGAGGGATGTGGCTACCCTAGAATTACAAAATTCTATCTGCTCGGTACCCATCTTCTTCTTCTCGATCGCATCACACTTGACGTCCTGCTCAGTTCATGTCGGCCCGTCGTATAGCTTCTCTTGCAGCATCAGAGTGGTTGGCCACGTTTCCTGTCTCAAGGCCCTGTGTGTCTTGCAGTGCTGAAGGATGTGTTCAACGCTCGGCACCCAGTCTTGAGGAATCTGGCGTGAACAATTTATAGTTTCACGACATGTTGAGCTTTTTCGAATGTAGTTCTTGTTACTTAATGTAGTGAGAGTTTTACAGCGCTCCCGACTACATAAGGTCATGTGACTGCCTTTGCAGTCTTGGAAGATTTTGATAGTGACTCCGAATAATCTTACGATTTTGATGGAGCAGATGAAACATTTGATTTCTGACCTCATGGTCTCGGTGACTGGAGACGGCCCGAAACGCACATGTTATTTCCCTTTGCTTCACACTAGTTAGGCCAGCAGCCCTGTCTGCCTGTCTGTCTGTCTGTCCCTCCCTCGTTTTGTTTTACGGGGAACTTCAGCTTTCAAATGAAGTAGGCCTTTGTCTCTGTGGAACGTACAATTTCTGGAGGACATCGACATACTAAAAATCGACCAGAACTGACCTCACGACTATTTTTGTCAATATCTCGGTTCGAGGTTTAGCGAAATATTTCTGGTTTCTTCAGACTGGCTCGCATAGATATAATAGATCTATATATAGCATATATGGTCACTTTTGTGTACAGGGGGGGGGGGGGTGGCTATCCCCAGAAATACTGTTCTGAGAAAATCGAAAGGAAACCTTTTGCCCCTTGTTTGGGTTCTTTAAAAGACGAGGAGAGTTAGAGTTTCCTCTATAACCAAACAAATATACACACCAATGGAGCCAAAATTCTCCTATAGGTAGGGCAATGCCCATTTGTAGCGGTCAAGATTTCTGGAAGTACCCGAAATCTGGGTTAGACCCGGTTTGTCCTTTAAAGTAACCAAGTAATATATTATTATTTTTATATGGGTGGTTGGCGAATGCTCTGGTGTGGTTTGCTTCTTCTTTCCTATCAAACATCTTTCATCCTTACATCTCTCCTCGTGGGTGGTTGGCGGGTGCTCTGGTGTGGTTTGCTCCTTCTTTCCTATCAAACATCTTTCATCCTTACATCTCTCCTCGTGGGTGGTTGGCGGGTGCTCTGGTGTGGTTTGCTCCTTCTTTCCTATCAAACATCTTTCATCCTTACATCTCTCCTCGTGGG
>NW_004798645.1:3178-4432 GCF_000002075.1 Aplysia californica | reverse complement strand
ATAATAATAATAATACATAAATATTCAATGGTCTTCTTACAATGTGGTTTTTGTGTGTGTATCAGGGTCAAGCTTGAACGACACCCTAAATAATGTCGCTTTGTGGAAGACGCATTTCTTTGCATTTTAAAAATTAAGTGGAATTTTTTTTAATGTTTGAGAAATTTGGTGGTTGTTTGTACGGTGAGACTACGAGGGACTCGTAGAGATTGTTCACTTTTGTCTGAGATGACATCGGGGGCCTTGGGGTTAGGCTACCAGAACTGTAACCCGTGAGACTGCGGGTTCGGGGGTTTGAGCCTCAGCTCGGCCCGACGTTGTGTCCAAGGGACGGGGACTTTACACGAATTTCCCACTTGGCTCGGTCCTTTCGGAGATGGACGTCAATTAAAATCAGAGGTCCCGCCTCTTAAATAACCTAATATAGTGTTGATAGGGGCGTTAAACCCATACCACTTTCTCTTTCGTCCGACCGCGGTTAACCCTATCCGTACGTCGTGTTTTACTATCGTATCCGTACGACGTGTGGAACTCTGTGCCCCCACTTTCCAAAGAGGAAATTTACTCGTTAATCCAATCCGTACGCTTTACGTAGCAGTCTTTCAAAATGAATTTTTGAGAAATACTGAAAGTTTCAAAGAGATCTTCGCACTAGAAGTATTCTAAAATGTGAAGAATACTACCCCGGGGGTACAAAATGACCCCAGGCGTACGGATAGGGTTAAAACAAGATCAAATGAAATCACGCTGCTTAATAATCTTCTCAAGTCTTTGCGTGGCGTACCGGTCTAAAAGCTGGATCACCGACAGAATCGAAAAGCCCATTCATAAATCATGATGGTTTTTGCAGACTGAGGTTCCCGCACGTTTTCTTCGATGTTAGCCTAAAGTGGATCAATAATACCGGTATAAGGCTGCCCCCGTCGTTTTATGCTGGAAAAATTCTGAAATTATGCAAACTGAGCCCAAAAATGTGAAATTATGGAAATGCGATTCTGTTAATTTTATCAAAGAATGATAAAGGAAAATAATCAGAAATTATGCAAAAGATAATCAAATTTAGGTAAATTATGCAGGGTGCATAAAACCATGAGGACTTGGGGGTTTACAGCACACACCTAAAACATTAAAAAGTTGACCCACTTTCCTCGAAACCTCACTTTAACTATATGCTTAAGAAGAAACATAGTCCAATAGATGGGCGAGTACTTTTCGAGACCCACGTGGAGGAACATCTAGACAGTTGGGGGGGGG
>NW_004798645.1:0-3078 GCF_000002075.1 Aplysia californica | reverse complement strand
CGACGAGCTTCCACTGTAAATGTGGGGGCAGGACTGTGTCGCTGTCTCTACTCTACATTTCAGGTCCAGCGGCCGTCTGGGTTCTCTAACCCTTCAACCTGTCGATATAATATGGCAAAGAATTTACAGTCACTGTCTCAAAAATAGTAATTTATAGGTAGGGTTACTGTAAGTCAATTATTTTCGTGATCCCTTGTATGCATCCAAACAGCGGTTTTTAATATAGGGCCCAAAGAGAAAAACTTTTTTATTATTAGATCAAGATCTTTTTAACAAAATTTTTTGCTTGGGCGATGGCCTGCAGAAGTTCCGCGCAAAGTTTCGTGGGTGTGGGGAAATTGATAAATGAGCCAGAATTGTTTTAGCTTTAACGTTGACAGACGAAAGTGAACAAACTACGGAATGATCTTTTATCATCATTGTATTTTCTCGACATCTTTTTTCATCATCATTTTTGTCTGCATCAACATTTTGGTCTTCGTCATTACAACCATCATTATTACCATTTATTATTATTGTCATTATCATTTTTTTACGTCATCCTCATTATTTTATATTGTTATTATCATCATTGTAATTACCACTATTATTGTCATCATCGTTATTATTATATCATCATCATTCTCATCAATTATGATCAGTACTGTTATCTTTGTTTTTTTCATCATCATCATCATCATTACCTATTGTTTTCCTTATTATATATAGACAACAACATCATCATCATTACCAACTGCTGTTTTCATCATTTTAGACATGATCATCTTTACCTATTGTTTTCATCATTATAGACATCATCGTCATCATCATCATCATCATCATCATCATCATCACCATCATCATTACCTACTGTTTTCATCATTGTAGACATTATCATCACTATCTACTGTCTTCATCATTGTAGACAACCTCATCATCATCTTCATCATCTTCATCATCATCATCGTCATCATCATCATCATCATCATCGTCGTCGTCATGATCGCCATCATCACTCCCATTGTGGCTGGTGTGGTCAGTTTGACAAAGCACAGGCTGACTGACACTCACTGGCGACAGAGTAACCCACCGTTTGCATCGCTCATCATGGTCACCATCTTGATAAAGGTTCATGTAAGATCAGAGAAATGTTCAGTCTTTGTTCTTTTTCATGTGTTGTCGTCCTCATCATCATCATCATCACCATCGTTGTCGTCGTCGGTGGGTGGTTGGCGGGTGCTCTGGTGTGATTTGCTCCTTCTTTCCTATCAAACATCTATCGTCCTTATCTCCCCTCCTTCTTTTTTGTGTTTGTTACTCTCTTGTAACACCTCTAATCTTCTGGCGCTCATATGACCTTATGCAGTTGCGAGTGCCGTAAAACCTCTACTAAACAAAACTAAAAAACTGTCCCCGTCGTTTTATGCAACAAAAATTCTGAAATTATGCAAACTGAGCCGAAATATGTGAAATTATGCGATTCTGTTAATTTTAATAAAAAATGATAAAGGAAAATAATCGGAAATTATGCCAAAAAATGATCAAATTTTGCTGAATTATGCGGGGTGCATAAAACCACGGGGACAGAGTTATTGGTATCATCTGAAAGCTGATTTATTTGTCTTTCTTCTGATGAAATAAATATCCATCGAGCTCCTCTGCCTCATATTTGCGATTAAAAGAAGTGATGTCGCCTGGTTTCACTTTCAGTGGTGAAATTAGCGAGGAGAAAAAAATTGCCACCAAAGTTTGGTAACTCCAGTAGCTAAATAAATAAATAGCATAGTCCTTAAAAACATAAAAAGACATATTTTTTGCCTTATTTAATCAATGTTTTTCAGTAAAAATCACCAGGAAATGTGTTTTCATATTTATACTACATATGCAATGTACAGTGGAAACCATATAGAACTGGCCCGGTAATAAGAGGATTTTTTAAATCCCCGAATTTTCCTACTCTTTGTCTGTATGTATTAAAAGTTATCGGCAATAACAGGGCCTCATCGGAGCCCAACCGGTTATAGCAGGGACAAAGGCTCGTTAACAATGTGTAAAAATAAGAGAGAGAGAGAGTAAAGCAGTGGTGGAGCAAGCCACGCAAGCTATGCCACTGCAAGCACACACAGCGTGTGAAGCGAGAGAGGGCTGCGGTGTGCTGCAGACCTCGGTCTAGCCCGAAACCTAACAAGACGCACGCGTAATGTGTCACCAACGATGTCAAGCGCAAGAGAAAATGCCTTTCAATTGACAAAATATACGAAATAATCCAGGCTGTTAACAAAAACCAAGCTTCACTGGCAGAGATTTTGTCGTCAGTTCGACTTTCCACAAGGGTCGATTCACACCATTACCAAGGATAGAGAGAAGATAGTGGCAGCATACTCCAATGGAAAGTTTGCTCTGGATCGAAAGAAGATGAGACTACCCGCTGTAGATGCTGTGGACCAAGCTCTTCTGATGTGGTTTAAGGAGACAAGGCGAAAGTTGGTGCCAAAACCCCTGTTCGTGGGTACTTGTGGCAAGGGAAACTACCCATGAATAAGTACAGCTGGATTAGTCCACAAATGCTTACTTTCCTTGCATTTCTGATTTAACAGGGATCGAATATAACAGGACATTTTCTCTACTCCCGCCATCCCTGTTATATCAGGTTTCCACTGTATATGGACCTAAAAGAGGTTGAACTAAAAAATAAAAATTCGTTAAAAATTTCCAAGCTGGCGGGAAAATGCCTGTTTCTCCAATTTTGGTATTTTGACGAGCGCCTGATTCCACCATGCTGCCTCGTATTGAAATATGGGCACATTATTCTTGTTGTTAGCAAATTCAATACTGAACATGCTGGGTTTTTTTTATTGTTTTTTAAATATCTTGAGTAGTTGTTTTTTTAAAAGATATGCTACATTTTTGACACATGGTGTAATTTGTGACTGTAAAAACAAAACACCTGCTGGTTTTTTTATTTCTAGCACATTTTTGACCTTTTGGTGAAGTAGCCTACATGTTGCAGAAAAATGACGAAATGAAAAATATTTTTTATTTAGACTTTAAATATTATAAAATCCTTTCAATAGACTAATAATAGTAATTATAAATAAT
>NW_004798644.1:78716-127117 GCF_000002075.1 Aplysia californica | reverse complement strand
TCTATTGCAAATTCGCCTTCGACCAACAGTATTACCAGTTGTTTCCCACACGCTCTATTGCTTCCACTGTGATGTCATCTGGTCCCGGGACTGGTGTTGATTGCCTTTTCTATTTCACTGGGAAGTATTGGTGGTTCTGTTTAATCTCCATATGGTGGTTGGAACTCCTCTTGTGGTGCCATGGAACCGCTCTCGAATTTTTGGAGTTCTTTTCAAATCTTGTCTTAATTGCATGTTTGCCGAGAATTGCATGTTTGCCCTCTTTGTCGTTTATAATGCATGTCGGGTTGTATGAGTCTTTCCCTACCCACACTTTTATATAATCATCTTGGGCTTTCCTTGCAGAGTGGGCTTTCCTTGTCAGTTTCTGGCCATATATTTCCCATGCATGTTCTTTAGCAGTTTTGATTAATCTTTTGTTCTCTCTTCTCGCTTTCCTGTATTCTGTATAGTGTTTTTCGGTCTTTGACTTCTGCCATTTCTTGAATTTCTTCTTTTTCATTCTAATTGCTTCTTTGGTTTCATCATTCCATCAGTATGCTGTTCTAAATTTGTTTTTCCCCTATCCGTTTGGTGCTGCAGCTGTTTTTCAGTATTTCTGACAGGGATTTTTGAATATTTGCCATTCGTCTTCTATGTCTTTGATCTCAGGTGACAGTACTTCTTGGTAATGTCATCATGGCTTTCTGCCAGTCTTCTGGGCATTTTTTTTTGCTCCCACGCTCTATTGAAAATTCGCCTCGACCACAGTATACCGGTGTTTCCACACGCTCTAATGGCTTCCACTGTGATGTCATCTGGTCCTGGGACTGGTGTTGATTGCCTTTTCTATTTCACTGGGAAGTATTGGTGGTTCTGTTTAATCTCCATATGGTGGTTGGAACTCCTCTTGTGGTGCCATGGAACCGCTCTCGAATTTTTGGAGTTCTTTTCAAATCTTGTCTTAATTGCATGTTTGCCGAGAATTGCATGTTTGCCCTCTTTGTCGTTTATAATGCATGTCGGGTTGTATGAGTCTTTCCCTACCCACACTTTTATATAATCATCTTGGGCTTTCCTTGCAGAGTGGGCTTTCCTTGTCAGTTTCTGGCCATATATTTCCCATGCATGTTCTTTAGCAGTTTTGATTAATCTTTTGTTCTCTCTTCTCGCTTTCCTGTATTCTATATAGTGTTCTTCGGTCTTTGTCTTCTGCCATTTCTTGAATTTCTTCTTTTTCATTCTAATTGCTTCTTTGGTTTCATCATTCCACCAGTATGCTGTTCTACCTTTGTTTTTCCCCTATCCGTTTGGTGCTGCAGCTGTTTTTCAGTATTTCTGACAGGGATTTTTGAATATTTGCCATTCGTCTTCTATGTCTTAGATCTCAGGTGACAGTACTTCTTGGTAATGTCATCATGGCTTTCTGCCAGTCTTCTGGGCATTTTTTTTTTGCTCCCACGCTCTATTGAAAATTCGCCTCGACCACAGTATACCGGTGTTTCCACACGCTCTAATGGCTTCCACTGTGATGTCATCTGGTCCTGGGACTGGTGTTGATTGCCTTTTCTATTTCACTGGGAAGTATTGGTGGTTCTGTTTAATCTCCATATGGTGGTTGGAACTCCTCTTGTGGTGCCATGGAACCGCTATCGAATTTTTGGAGTTCTTTTCAAATCTTGTCTTAATTGCATGTTTGCCGAGAATTGCATGTTTGCCTTCTTTGTCGTTTATAATGCATGTCGGGTTGTATGAGTCTTTCCCTACTCACACTTTTATAAAATCATCTTGGGTTTTCCTTGCAGAGTGGGCTTTCCTTGTCAGATTCTGGCCATATATTTCCCATGCATGTTCTTTAGCAGTTTTGATTAATCTTTTGTTCTCTCTTCTCGCTTTCCTGTATTCTGTATAGTGTTTTTCGGTCTTCTACTTCCAAAATTTCCTGAATTTCTTCTTTTTCATTCTAATTGCTTCTTTGGTTTCATCATTCCACCAGTATGCTGTTCTACCTTTGTTTTTCCCCTATCCGTTTGGTGCTGCAGCTGTTTTTCAGTATTTCTGACAGGGATTTTTAAATATTTGCCATTCGTCTTCTATGTCTTTGATCTCAGGTGACAGTACTCCTTGGTAATGTCATCATGGCTTTCTGCCAGTCTTCTGGGCATTTTTTTTTTGCTCCCACGCTCTATTGAAAATTCGCCTCGACCACAGTATACCGGTGTTTCCACACGCTCTAATGGCTTCCACTGTGATGTCATCTGGTCCTGGGACTGGTGTTGATTGCCTTTTCTATTTCACTGGGAAGTATTGGTGGTTCTGTTTAATCTCCATATGGTGGTTGGAACTCCTCTTGTGGTGCCATGGAACCGCTATCGAATTTTTGGAGTTCTTTTCAAATCTTGTCTTAATTGCATGTTTGCCGAGAATTGCATGTTTGCCTTCTTTGTCGTTTATAATGCATGTCGGGTTGTATGAGTCTTTCCCTACTCACACTTTTATAAAATCATCTTGGGTTTTCCTTGCAGAGTGGGCTTTCCTTGTCAGATTCTGGCCATATATTTCCCATGCATGTTCTTTAGCAGTTTTGATTAATCTTTTGTTCTCTCTTCTCGCTTTCCTGTATTCTGTATAGTGTTTTTCGGTCTTCTACTTCCAAAATTTCCTGAATTTCTTCTTTTTCATTCTAATTGCTTCTTTGGTTTCATCATTCCACCAGTATGCTGTTCTACCTTTGTTTTTCCCCTATCCGTTTGGTGCTGCAGCTGTTTTTCAGTATTTCTGACAGGGATTTTTAAATATTTGCCATTCGTCTTCTATGTCTTTGATCTCAGGTGACAGTACTCCTTGGTAATGTCATCATGGCTTTCTGCCAGTCTTCTGGGCATTTTTTTTTGCTCCCACGCTCTATTGAAAATTCGCTTCGACCACAGTATACCGGTGTTTCCACACGCTCTAATGGCTTCCACTGTGATGTCATCTGGTCCTGGGACTGGTGTTGATTGCCTTTTCTATTTCACTGGGAAGTATTGGTGGTTCTGTTTAATCTCCATATGGTGGTTGGAACTCCTCTTGTGGTGCCATGGAACCGCTCTCGAATTTTTGGAGTTCTTTTCAAATCTTGTCTTAATTGGCATGTTTGCCGAGAATTGCATGTTTGCCCTCTTTGTCGGAAGAGAATGCATGTCGGGATGTATGAGTCTTTCCCTTTTATACACTTTTATATAATCATCTTGGGGCTTTCCTTGCAGAGTGGGCTTTCCTTGTCAGTTTCTGGCCATATATTTCCCATGCATGTTCTTTAGCAGTTTGATTAATCTTTTGTTCTCTCTTCTCGCTTTCCTGTATTCTATATAGTGTTCTTCGGTCTTTGACTTCTGCCATTTCTTGAATTTCTTCTTTTCATTCTAATTGCTTCTTTGGGTGTCATCATTCCACCAGTATGCTGTTCTACCTTTGTTTTTCCCCTATCCGTTTGGTGCTGCAGCTGTTTTTCAGTATTTCTGACAGGGATTTTTGAATATTTGCCATTCGTCTTCTATGTCTTTGATCTCAGGTGACAGTACTTCTTGGTAATGGCTTTCTGCCAGTCTTCTGGGCATTTTTTTTGCTCCCACGCTCTATTGAAAATTTGCCTCGGCCACAGTATACCGGTGTTTCCACACGCTCTAATGGCCATATATTTCCCATGCATGTTCTTTAGCAGTTTTGATTAATCTTTTGTTCTCTCTTCTCGCTTTCCTGTATTCTATATAGTGTTCTTCGGTCTTTGACTTCTGCCATTTCTTGAATTTCTTCTTTTTCATTCTAATTGCTTCTTTGGTTTCATCATTCCACCAGTATGCTGTTCTACCTTTGTTTTTCCCCTATCCGTTTGGTGCTGCAGCTGTTTTTCAGTATTTCTGACAGGGATTTTTGAATATTTGCCATTCGTCTTCTATGTCTTTGATCTCAGGTGACAGTACTTTTTGGTAATGGCTTTCTGCCAGTCTATCTGGGTATTTTTTTCAGCTCCCACGCTCTATTGAAAATTCGCCTCGACCACAGTATACCGGTGTTTCCCACACGCTCTAATGGCTTCCACTGCGATGTCATCTGGTCCTGGGACTGGTGTTGATTGCCTTATCTATTTCACTGGGAAGTATTGGTGGTTCTGTTTAATCTCCATATGGTGGTTGGAACTCCTCTTGTGGTGCCATGGAACCGCTCTCGAATTTTTGGAGTTCTTTTCCCATCTTGTCTTAATTGCATGTTTGCCGAGAATTGCATGTTTGCCCTCTTTGTCGTTTATAATGCATGTCGGGTTGTATGAGTCTTTCCCTACCCACGCCGCTTTCCTTGTCAGTTTCTGGCTATATATTTCCCATGCATGTTCTTTAGCAGTTTTGATTAATCTTTTGTTCTCTCTTTCCGCTTTCCTGTATTCTGTATAGCGTTTTTCGGTCTTTGACTTCTGCCATTTCTTGAATTTCTTCTTTTTCATTCTAATTGCTTCTTTGGTTTCATCATTCCACCAGTATGCTGTTCTACCTTTGTTTTTCCCCTATCCGTTTGGTGCTGCAGCTGTTTTTCAGTATTTCTGACAGGGATTTTTAAATATTTGCCATTCGTCTTCTATATCTTTGATCTCAGATGACAGTACTCCTTGGTAATGTCATCATGGCTTTCTGCCAGTCTTCTGGGCATTTTTTTTTGCTCCCATGCTCTATTGAAAATTCGCCTCGACCACAGTATACCGGTGTTTCCACACGCTCTAATGGCTTCCACTGTGATGTCATCTGGTCCTGGGACTGGTGTTGATTGCCTTTTCTATTTCACTGGGAAGTATTGGTGGTTCTGTTTAATCTCCATATGGTGGTTGGAACTCTTCTTGTGGTGCCATGGAACCGCTCTCGAATTTTTGGAGTTCTTTTCAAATCTTGTCTTAATTGCATGTTTGCCGAGAATTGCATGTTTGCCTTCTTTGTCGTTTATAATGCATGTCGGGTTGTATGAGTCTTTCCCTACTCACACTTTTATAAAATCATCTTGGGTTTTCCTTGCAGAGTGGGCTTTCCTTGTCAGTTTCTGGCCATATATTTCCCATGCTTGTTCTTTAGCAGTTTTGATTAATCTTTTGTTCTCTCTTCTCGCTTTCCTGTATTCTGTATAGTGTTTTTCGGTCTTTGACTTCTGCCATTTCTTGAATTTCTTCTTTTTCATTCTAATTGCTTCTTTGGTTTCATCATTCCACCAGTATGCTGTTCTACCTTTGTTTTTCCCCTATCCGTTTGGTGCTGCAGCTGTTTTTCAGTATTTCTGACAGGGATTTTTGAATATTTGCCATTCGTCTTCTATGTCTTAGATCTCAGGTGACAGTACTTCTTGGTAATGTCATCATGGCTTTCTGCCAGTCTTCTGGGCATTTTTTTTTTGCTCCCACGCTCTATTGAAAATTCGCCTCGACCACAGTATACCGGTGTTTCCACACGCTCTAATGGCTTCCACTGTGATGTCATCTGGTCCTGGGACTGGTGTTGATTGCCTTTTCTATTTCACTGGGAAGTATTGGTGGTTCTGTTTAATCTCCATATGGTGGTTGGAACTCCTCTTGTGGTGCCATGGAACCGCTCTCGAATTTTTGGAGTTCTTTTCCCATCTTGTCTTAATTGCATGTTTGCCGAGAATTGCATGTTTGCCCTCTTTGTCGTTTATAATGCATGTCGGGTTGTATGAGTCTTTCCCTACCCACGCTTTTATATAATCATCTTGGGCTTTCCTTGCAGAGTGGGCTTTCCTTGTCAGTTTCTGGCCATATATTTCCCATGCATGTTCTTTAGCAGTTTTGATTAATCTTTAGTTCTCTCTTCTCGCTTTCCTGTATTCTATATAGTGTTCTTCGGTCTTTGACTTCTGCCATTTCTTAAATTTCTTCTTTTTCATTCTAATTGCTTCTTTGGTTTCATCATTCCACCAGTATGCTGTTCTACCTTTGTTTTTCCCCTATCCGTTTGGTGCTGCAGCTGTTTTTCAGTATTTCTGACAGGGATTTTTGAATATTTGCCATTCGTCTTCTATGTCTTTGATCTCAGGTGACAGTACTTTTTGGTAATGGCTTCCTGCCAGTCTTCTGGGCATTTTTTTTTGCTCCCACGCTCTATTGAAAATTCGCCTCGACCACAGTATACCGGTGTTTCCACACGTTCTAATGGCTTCCACTGCGATGTCATCTGGTCCTGGGACTGGTTTTGATTGCCTTTTCTATTTCACTGGGAAGTATTGGTGGTTCTGTTTAATCTCCATATGGTGGTTGGAACTCCTCTTGTGGTGCCATGGAACCGCTCTCGAATTTTTGGAGTTCTTTTCAAATCTTGTCTTAATTGCATGTTTGCCGAGAATTGCATGTTTGCCCTCTTTGTCGTTTATAATGCATGTCGGGTTGTATGAGTCTTTCCCTACCTACACTTTTATAAAATCATCTTGGGCTTTCCTTGCAGAGTGGGCTTTCCTTGTCAGTTTCTGGCCATATATTTCCCAGTCTTGTTCTTTAGCAGTTTTGATTAATCTTTTGTTCTCTCTTCTCGCTTTCCTGTATTCTATATAGTGTTTTTCGGTCTTCTACTTCCAAAATTTCCTGATTTTCTTCTTTTTAATTCTAATTGCTTCTTTGGTTTCATCATTCCACCAGTATGCTGTTCTACCTTTGTTTTTCCCCTATCCGTTTGGTGCTGCAGCTGTTTTTCAGTATTTCTGACAGGGATTTTTGAATATTTGCCATTCGTCTTCTATGTCTTTGATCTCAGGTGACAGTACTTCTTGGTAATGTCATCATGGCTTTCTGCCAGTCTTCTGGGCATTTTTTTTGCTCCCACGCTCTATTGAAAATTTGCCTCGACCACAGTATACCGGTGTTTCCACACGCTCTAATGGCTTCCACTGCGATGTCATCTGGTCCTGGGACTGGTGTTGATTGCCTTTTCTATTTCACTGGGAAGTATTGGTGGTTCTGTTTAATCTCCATATGGTGGTTGGAACTCCTCTTGTGGTGCCATGGAACCGCTCTCGAATTTTTGGAGTTCTTTTCCCATCTTGTCTTAATTGCATGTTTGCCGAGAATTGCATGTTTGCCCTCTTTGTCGTTTATAATGCATGTCGGGTTGTATGAGTCTTTCCCTACCCACGCTTTTATATAATCATCTTGGGCTTTCCTTGCAGAGTGGGCTTTCCTTGTCAGATTCTGGCCATATATTTCCCATGCATGTTCTTTAGCAGTTTTGATTAATCTTTTGTTCTCTCTTCTCGCTTTCCTGTATTCTGTATAGTGTTTTTCGGTCTTCTACTTCCAAAATTTCCTGAATTTCTTCTTTTTCATTCTAATTGCTTCTTTGGTTTCATCATTCCACCAGTATGCTGTTCTACCTTTGTTTTTCCCCTATCCGTTTGGTGCTGCAGCTGTTTTTCAGTATTTCTGACAGGGATTTTTAAATATTTGCCATTCGTCTTCTATGTCTTTGATCTCAGGTGACAGTACTCCTTGGTAATGTCATCATGGCTTTCTGCCAGTCTTCTGGGCATTTTTTTTTGCTCCCACGCTCTATTGAAAATTCGCTTCGACCACAGTATACCGGTGTTTCCACACGCTCTAATGGCTTCCACTGTGATGTCATCTGGTCCTGGGACTGGTGTTGATTGCCTTTTCTATTTCACTGGGAAGTATTGGTGGTTCTGTTTAATCTCCATATGGTGGTTGGAACTCCTCTTGTGGTGCCATGGAACCGCTCTCGAATTTTTGGAGTTCTTTTCAAATCTTGTCTTAATTGCATGTTTGCCGAGAATTGCATGTTTGCCCTCTTTGTCGTTTATAATGCATGTCGGGTTGTATGAGTCTTTCCCTACCCACACTTTTATATAATCATCTTGGGCTTTCCTTGCAGAGTGGGCTTTCCTTGTCAGTTTCTGGCCATATATTTCCCATGCATGTTCTTTAGCAGTTTTGATTAATCTTTTGTTCTCTCTTCTCGCTTTCCTGTATTCTATATAGTGTTCTTCGGTCTTTGTCTTCTGCCATTTCTTGAATTTCTTCTTTTTCATTCTAATTGCTTCTTTGGTTTCATCATTCCACCAGTATGCTGTTCTACCTTTGTTTTTCCCCTATCCGTTTGGTGCTGCAGCTGTTTTTCAGTATTTCTGACAGGGATTTTTGAATATTTGCCATTCGTCTTCTATGTCTTAGATCTCAGGTGACAGTACTTCTTGGTAATGTCATCATGGCTTTCTGCCAGTCTTCTGGGCATTTTTTTTGCTCCCACGCTCTATTGAAAATTCACCTCGACCACAGTATACCGGTGTTTCCACACGCTCTAATGGCTTCCACTGCGATGTCATCTGGTCCTGGGACTGGTGTTGATTGCCTTTTCTATTTCACTGGGAAGTATTGGTGGTTCTGTTTAATCTCCATATGGTGGTTGGAACTCCTCTTGTGGTGCCATGGAACCGCTCTCGAATTTTTGGAGTTCTTTTCAAATCTTGTCTTAATTGCATGTTTGCCGAGAATTGCATGTTTGCCCTCTTTGTCGTTTATAATGCATGTCGGGTTGTATGAGTCTTTCCCTACCCACGCTTTTATATAATCATCTTGGGCTTTCCTTGCAGAGCGGGCTTTCCTTGTCAGATTCTGGCCATATATTTCCCATGCATGTTCTTTAGCAGTTTTGATTAATCTTTTGTTCTCTCTTCTCGCTTTCCTGTATTCTATATAGTGTTCTTCGGTCTTTGTCTTCTGCCATTTCTTGAATTTCTTCTTTTTCATTCTAATTGCTTCTTTGGTTTCATCATTCCACCAGTATGCTGTTCTACCTTTGTTTTTCCCCTATCCGTTTGGTGCTGCAGCTGTTTTTCAGTATTTCTGACAGGGATTTTTGAATATTTGCCATTCGTCTTCTATGTCTTAGATCTCAGGTGACAGTACTTCTTGGTAATGTCATCATGGCTTTCTGCCAGTCTTCTGGGCATTTTTTTTGCTCCCACGCTCTATTGAAAATTCACCTCGACCACAGTATACCGGTGTTTCCACACGCTCTAATGGCTTCCACTGCGATGTCATCTGGTCCTGGGACTGGTGTTGATTGCCTTTTCTATTTCACTGGGAAGTATTGGTGGTTCTGTTTAATCTCCATATGGTGGTTGGAACTCCTCTTGTGGTGCCATGGAACCGCTCTCGAATTTTTGGAGTTCTTTTCAAATCTTGTCTTAATTGCATGTTTGCCGAGAATTGCATGTTTGCCCTCTTTGTCGTTTATAATGCATGTCGGGTTGTATGAGTCTTTCCCTACCCACGCTTTTATATAATCATCTTGGGCTTTCCTTGCAGAGTGGGCTTTCCTTGTCAGTTTCTGGCCATATATTTCCCATGCATGTTCTTTAGCAGTTTTGATTAATCTTTTGTTCTCTCTTCTCGCTTTCCTGTATTCTATATAGTGTTCTTCGGTCTTTGTCTTCTGCCATTTCTTGAATTTCTTCTTTTTCATTCTAATTGCTTCTTTGGTTTCATCATTCTACCAGTATGCTGTTCTACCTTTGTTTTTCCCCTATCCGTTTGGTGCTGCAGCTGTTTTTCAGTATTTCTGACAGGGATTTTTGAATATTTGCCATTCGTCTTCTATGTCTTAGATCTCAGGTGACAGTACTTCTTGGTAATGTCATCATGGCTTTCTGCCAGTCTTCTGGGCATTTTTTTTGCTCCCACGCTCTATTGAAAATTCACCTCGACCACAGTATACCGGTGTTTCCACACGCTCTAATGGCTTCCACTGCGATGTCATCTGGTCCTGGGACTGGTGTTGATTGCCTTTTCTATTTCACTGGGAAGTATTGGTGGTTCTGTTTAATCTCCATATGGTGGTTGGAACTCCTCTTGTGGTGCCATGGAACCGCTCTCGAATTTTTGGAGTTCTTTTCAAATCTTGTCTTAATTGCATGTTTGCCGAGAATTGCATGTTTGCCCTCTTTGTCGTTTATAATGCATGTCGGGTTGTATGAGTCTTTCCCTACCCACGCTTTTATATAATCATCTTGGGCTTTCCTTGCAGAGTGGGCTTTCCTTGTCAGTTTCTGGCCATATATTTCCCATGCATGTTCTTTAGCAGTTTTGATTAATCTTTTGTTCTCTCTTCTCGCTTTCCTGTATTCTATATAGTGTTCTTCGGTCTTTGTCTTCTGCCATTTCTTGAATTTCTTCTTTTTCATTCTAATTGCTTCTTTGGTTTCATCATTCCACCAGTATGCTGTTCTACCTTTGTTTTTCCCCTATCCGTTTGGTGCTGCAGCTGTTTTTCAGTATTTCTGACAGGGATTTTTGAATATTTGCCATTCGTCTTCTATGTCTTAGATCTCAGGTGACAGTACTTCTTGGTAATGTCATCATGGCTTTCTGCCAGTCTTCTGGGCATTTTTTTTGCTCCCACGCTCTATTGAAAATTCACCTCGACCACAGTATACCGGTGTTTCCACACGCTCTAATGGCTTCCACTGCGATGTCATCTGGTCCTGGGACTGGTGTTGATTGCCTTTTCTATTTCACTGGGAAGTATTGGTGGTTCTGTTTAATCTCCATATGGTGGTTGGAACTCCTCTTGTGGTGCCATGGAACCGCTCTCGAATTTTTGGAGTTCTTTTCAAATCTTGTCTTAATTGCATGTTTGCCGAGAATTGCATGTTTGCCCTCTTTGTCGTTTATAATGCATGTCGGGTTGTATGAGTCTTTCCCTACCCACGCTTTTATATAATCATCTTGGGCTTTCCTTGCAGAGCGGGCTTTCCTTGTCAGATTCTGGCCATATATTTCCCATGCATGTTCTTTAGCAGTTTTGATTAATCTTTTGTTCTCTCTTCTCGCTTTCCTGTATTCTGTATAGTGTTTTTCGGTCTTCTACTTCCAAAATTTCCTGAATTTCTTCTTTTTCATTCTAATTGCTTCTTTGGTTTCATCATTCCACCAGTATGCTGTTCTACCTTTGTTTTTCCCCTATCCGTTTGGTGCTGCAGCTGTTTTTCAGTATTTCTGACAGGGATTTTTGAATATTTGCCATTCGTCTTCTATGTCTTTGATCTCAGGTGACAGTACTTCTTGGTAATAGCTTTCTGCCAGTCTTCTGGGTATTTTTTTTTGCTCCCACGCTCTATTGAAAATTCGCCTCGACCACAGTATACCGGTGTTTCCACACGCTCTAATGGCTTCCACTGCGATGTCATCTGGTCCTGGGACTGGTGTTGATTGCCTTTTCTATTTCACTGGGAAGTATTGGTGGTTCTGTTTAATCTCCATATGGTGGTTGGAACTCCTCTTGTGGTGCCATGGAACCGCTCTCGAATTTTTGGAGTTCTTTTCAAATCTTGTCTTAATTGCATGTTTGCCGAGAATTGCATGTTTGCCCTCTTTGTCGTTTATAATGCATGTCGGGTTGTATGAGTCTTTCCCTACCCACGCTTTTATATAATCATCTTGGGCTTTCCTTGCAGAGCGGGCTTTCCTTGTCAGATTCTGGCCATATATTTCCCATGCATGTTCTTTAGCAGTTTTGATTAATCTTTTGTTCTCTCTTCTCGCTTTCCTGTATTCTGTATAGTGTTTTTCGGTCTTCTACTTCCAAAATTTCCTGAATTTCTTCTTTTTCATTCTAATTGCTTCTTTGGTTTCATCATTCCACCAGTATGCTGTTCTACCTTTGTTTTTCCCCTATCCGTTTGGTGCTGCAGCTGTTTTTCAGTATTTCTGACAGGGATTTTTGAATATTTGCCATTCGTCTTCTATGTCTTAGATCTCAGGTGACAGTACTTCTTGGTAATGTCATCATGGCTTTCTGCCAGTCTTCTGGGCATTTTTTTTGCTCCCACGCTCTATTGAAAATTCACCTCGACCACAGTATACCGGTGTTTCCACACGCTCTAATGGCTTCCACTGCGATGTCATCTGGTCCTGGGACTGGTGTTGATTGCCTTTTCTATTTCACTGGGAAGTATTGGTGGTTCTGTTTAATCTCCATATGGTGGTTGGAACTCCTCTTGTGGTGCCATGGAACCGCTCTCGAATTTTTGGAGTTCTTTTCAAATCTTGTCTTAATTGCATGTTTGCCGAGAATTGCATGTTTGCCCTCTTTGTCGTTTATAATGCATGTCGGGTTGTATGAGTCTTTCCCTACCCACGCTTTTATATAATCATCTTGGGCTTTCCTTGCAGAGCGGGCTTTCCTTGTCAGATTCTGGCCATATATTTCCCATGCATGTTCTTTAGCAGTTTTGATTAATCTTTTGTTCTCTCTTCTCGCTTTCCTGTATTCTGTATAGTGTTTTTCGGTCTTCTACTTCCAAAATTTCCTGAATTTCTTCTTTTTCATTCTAATTGCTTCTTTGGTTTCATCATTCCACCAGTATGCTGTTCTACCTTTGTTTTTCCCCTATCCGTTTGGTGCTGCAGCTGTTTTTCAGTATTTCTGACAGGGATTTTTGAATATTTGCCATTCGTCTTCTATGTCTTTGATCTCAGGTGACAGTACTCCTTGGTAATGTCATCATGGCTTTCTGCCAGTCTTCTGGGCATTTTTTTTGCTCCCACGCTCTATTGAAAATTCACCTCGACCACAGTATACCGGTGTTTCCACACGCTCTAATGGCTTCCACTGCGATGTCATCTGGTCCTGGGACTGGTGTTGATTGCCTTTTCTATTTCACTGGGAAGTATTGGTGGTTCTGTTTAATCTCCATATGGTGGTTGGAACTCCTCTTGTGGTGCCATGGAACCGCTCTCGAATTTTTGGAGTTCTTTTCAAATCTTGTCTTAATTGCATGTTTGCCGAGAATTGCATGTTTGCCCTCTTTGTCGTTTATAATGCATGTCGGGTTGTATGAGTCTTTCCCTACCCACGCTTTTATATAATCATCTTGGGCTTTCCTTGCAGAGCGGGCTTTCCTTGTCAGATTCTGGCCATATATTTCCCATGCATGTTCTTTAGCAGTTTTGATTAATCTTTTGTTCTCTCTTCTCGCTTTCCTGTATTCTGTATAGTGTTTTTCGGTCTTCTACTTCCAAAATTTCCTGAATTTCTTCTTTTTCATTCTAATTGCTTCTTTGGTTTCATCATTCCACCAGTATGCTGTTCTACCTTTGTTTTTCCCCTATCCGTTTGGTGCTGCAGCTGTTTTTCAGTATTTCTGACAGGGATTTTTGAATATTTGCCATTCGTCTTCTATGTCTTTGATCTCAGGTGACAGTACTTCTTGGTAATAGCTTTCTGCCAGTCTTCTGGGCATTTTTTTTTGCTCCCACGCTCTATTGAAAATTCGCCTCGACCACAGTATACCGGTGTTTCCACACGCTCTAATGGCTTCCACTGTGATGTCATCTGGTCCTGGGACTGGTGTTGATTGCCTTTTCTATTTCACTGGGAAGTATTGGTGGTTCTGTTTAATCTCCATATGGTGGTTGGAACTCTTCTTGTGGTGCCATGGAACCGCTCTCGAATTTTTGGAGTTCTTTTCAAATCTTGTCTTAATTGCATGTTTGCCGAGAATTGCATGTTTGCCCTCTTTGTCGTTTATAATGCATGTCGGGTTGTATGAGTCTTTCCCTACCCACACTTTTATAAAATCATCTTGGGCTTTCCTTGCAGAGTGGGCTTTCCTTGTCAGTTTCTGGCCATATATTTCCCAGTCTTGTTCTTTAGCAGTTTTGATTAATCTTTTGTTCTCTCTTCTCGCTTTCCTGTATTCTATATAGTGTTTTTCGGTCTTTGACTTCTGCCATTTCTTGAATTTCTTCTTTTTCATTCTAATTGCTTCTTTGGTTTCATCATTCCACCAGTATGGTGTTCTACCTTTGTTTTTCCCCTATCCGTTTGGTGCTGCAGCTGTTTTTCAGTATTTCTGACAGGGATTTTTGAATATTTGCCATTCGTCTTCTATGTCTTTGATCTCAGGTGACAGTACTTCTTGGTAATGGCTTTCCGCCAGTCTTCTGGGCATTATTTTTGCTCCCACGCTCTATTGAAAATTCACCTCGACCACAGTATACCGGTGTTTCCACACGCTCTAATGGCTTCCACTGCGATGACATCTGGTCCTGGGACTGGTGTTGATTGCCTTTTCTATTTCACTGGGAAGTATTGGTGGTTCTGTTTAATCTCCATATGGTGGTTGGAACTCCTCTTGTGGTGCCATGGAACCGCTCTCGAATTTTTGGAGTTCTTTTCCCATCTTGTCTTAATTGCATGTTTGCCGAGAATTGCATGTTTGCCCTCTTTGTCGTTTATAATGCATGTCGGGTTGTATGAGTCTTTCCCTACCCACGCTTTTATATAATCATCTTGGGCTTTCCTTGCAGAGTGGGCTTTCCTTGTCAGTTTCTGGCCATATATTTCCCATGCATGTTCTTTAGCAGTTTTGATTAATCTTTTGTTCTCTCTTCTCGCTTTCCTGTATTCTATATAGTGTTCTTCGGTCTTTGACTTCTGCCATTTCTGCCATTTCTTCTTTTTCATTCTAATTGCTTCTTTGGTTTCATCATTCCACCAGTATGCTGTTCTACCTTTGTTTTTCCCCTATCCGTTTGGTGCTGCAGCTGTTTTTCAGTATTTCTGACAGGGATTTTTGAATATTTGCCATTCGTCTTCTATGTCTTTGATCTCAGGTGACAGTACTTCTTGGTAATGGCTTTCTGCCAGTCTTCTGGGCATTTTTTTTGCTCCCACGCTCTATTGAAAATTTGCCTCGGCCACAGTATACCGGTGTTTCCACACGCTCTAATGGCTTCCACTGTGATGTCATCTGGTCCTGGGACTGGTGTTGATTGCCTTTTCTATTTCACTGGGAAGTATTGGTGGTTCTGTTTAATCTCCATATGGTGGTTGGAACTCCTCATGTGGTGCCATGGAACCGCTCTCGAATTTTTGGAGTTCTTTTCCCATCTTGTCTTAATTGCATGTTTGCCGAGAATTGCATGTTTGCCCTCTTTGTCGTTTATAATGCATGTCGGGTTGTATGAGTCTTTCCCTACCCACGCTTTTATATAATCATCTTGGGCTTTCCTTGCAGAGTGGGCTTTCCTTGTCAGTTTCTGGCCATATATTTCCCATGCATGTTCTTTAGCAGTTTTGATTAATCTTTTGTTCTCTCTTCTCGCTTTCCTGTATTCTATATAGTGTTTTTCGGTCTTTGACTTCTGCCATTTCTTGAATTTCTTCTTTTTCATTCTAATTGCTTCTTTGGTTTCATCATTCCACCAGTATGCTGTTCTACCTTTGTTTTTCCCCTATCCGTTTGGTGCTGCAGCTGTTTTTCAGTATTTCTGACAGGGATTTTTGAATATTTGCCATTCGTCTTCTGTCTTTGATCTCAGGTGACAGTACTTCTTGGTAATGACTTTCTGCCAGTCTTCTGGGCATTTTTTTTGCTCCCACGCTCTATTGAAAATTCACCTCGACCACAGTATACCGGTGTTTCCACACGCTCTAATGGCTTCCACTGCGATGTCATCTGGTCCTGGGACTGGTGTTGATTGCCTTTTCTATTTCACTGGGAAGTATTGGTGGTTCTGTTTAATCTCCATATGGTGGTTGGAACTCCTCTTGTGGTGCCATGGAACCGCTCTCGAATTTTTGGAGTTCTTTTCAAATCTTGTCTTAATTGCATGTTTGCCGAGAATTGCATGTTTGCCCTCTTTGTCGTTTATAATGCATGTCGGGTTGTATGAGTCTTTCCCTACCCACGCTTTTATATAATCATCTTGGGCTTTCCTTGCAGAGTGGGCTTTCCTTGTCAGATTCTGGCCATATATTTCCCATGCATGTTCTTTAGCAGTTTTGATTAATCTTTTGTTCTCTCTTCTCGCTTTCCTGTATTCTGTATAGTGTTTTTCGGTCTTCTACTTCCAAAATTTCCTGAATTTCTTCTTTTTCATTCTAATTGCTTCTTTGTTTTCATCATTCCACCAGTATGCTGTTCTACCTTTGTTTTTCCCCTATCCGTTTGGTGCTGCAGCTGTTTTTCAGTATTTCTGACAGGGATTTTTGAATATTTGCCATTCGTCTTCTATGTCTTTGATCTCAGGTGACAGTACTTCTTGGTAATAGCTTTCTGCCAGTCTTCTGGGTATTTTTTTTTGCTCCCACGCTCTATTGAAAATTCGCCTCGACCACAGTATACCGGTGTTTCCACACGCTCTAATGGCTTCCACTGCGATGTCATCTGGTCCTGGGACTGGTGTTGATTGCCTTATCTATTTCACTGGGAAGTATTGGTGGTTCTGTTTAATCTCCATATGGTGGTTGGAACTCCTCTTGTGGTGCCATGGAACCGCTCTCGAATTTTTGGAGTTCTTTTCCCATCTTGTCTTAATTGCATGTTTGCCGAGAATTGCATGTTTGCCCTCTTTGTCGTTTATAATGCATGTCGGGTTGTATGAGTCTTTCCCTACCCACGCCGCTTTCCTTGTCAGTTTCTGGCTATATATTTCCCATGCATGTTCTTTAGCAGTTTTGATTAATCTTTTGTTCTCTCTTTCCGCTTTCCTGTATTCTGTATAGCGTTTTTCGGTCTTTGACTTCTGCCATTTCTTGAATTTCTTCTTTTTCATTCTAATTGCTTCTTTGGTTTCATCATTCCACCAGTATGCTGTTCTACCTTTGTTTTTCCCCTATCCGTTTGGTGCTGCAGCTGTTTTTCAGTATTTCTGACAGGGATTTTTGAATATTTGCCATTCGTCTTCTATGTCTTTGATCTCAGGTGACAGTACTTCTTGGTAATAGCTTTCTGCCAGTCTTCTGGGTATTTTTTTTTGCTCCCACGCTCTATTGAAAATTCGCCTCGACCACAGTATACCGGTGTTTCCACACGCTCTAATGGCTTCCACTGCGATGTCATCTGGTCCTGGGACTGGTGTTGATTGCCTTATCTATTTCACTGGGAAGTATTGGTGGTTCTGTTTAATCTCCATATGGTGGTTGGAACTCCTCTTGTGGTGCCATGGAACCGCTCTCGAATTTTTGGAGTTCTTTTCCCATCTTGTCTTAATTGCATGTTTGCCGAGAATTGCATGTTTGCCCTCTTTGTCGTTTATAATGCATGTCGGGTTGTATGAGTCTTTCCCTACCCACGCTTTTATATAATCATCTTGGGCTTTCCTTGCAGAGTGGGCTTTCCTTGTCAGTTTCTGGCCATATATTTCCCATGCATGTTCTTTAGCAGTTTTGATTAATCTTTTGTTCTCTCTTCTCGCTTTCCTGTATTCTGTATAGTGTTTTTCGGTCTTCTACTTCCAAAATTTCCTGAATTTCTTCTTTTTCATTCTAATTGCTTCTTTGTTTTCATCATTCCACCAGTATGCTGTTCTACCTTTGTTTTTCCCCTATCCGTTTGGTGCTGCAGCTGTTTTTCAGTATTTCTGACAGGGATTTTTAAATATTTGCCATTCGTCTTCTATGTCTTTGATCTCAGGTGACAGTACTTCTTGGTAATAGCTTTCTGCCAGTCTTCTGGGTATTTTTTTTTGCTCCCACGCTCTATTGAAAATTCGCCTCGACCACAGTATACCGGTGTTTCCACACGCTCTAATGGCTTCCACTGCGATGTCATCTGGTCCTGGGACTGGTGTTGATTGCCTTATCTATTTCACTGGGAAGTATTGGTGGTTCTGTTTAATCTCCATATGGTGGTTGGAACTCCTCTTGTGGTGCCATGGAACCGCTCTCGAATTTTTGGAGTTCTTTTCCCATCTTGTCTTAATTGCATGTTTGCCGAGAATTGCATGTTTGCCCTCTTTGTCGTTTATAATGCATTTCGGGTTGTATGAGTCTTTCCCTACCCACGCCGCTTTCCTTGTCAGTTTCTGGCTATATATTTCCCATGCATGTTCTTTAGCAGTTTTGATTAATCTTTTGTTCTCTCTTCTCGCTTTCCTGTATTCTGTATAGTGTTTTTCGGTCTTCTACTTCCAAAATTTCCTGAATTTCTTCTTTTTCATTCTAATTGCTTCTTTGTTTTCATCATTCCACCAGTATGCTGTTCTACCTTTGTTTTTCCCCTATCCGTTTGGTGCTGCAGCTGTTTTTCAGTATTTCTGACAGGGATTTTTGAATATTTGCCATTCGTCTTCTATGTCTTTGATCTCAGGTGACAGTACTTCTTGGTAATAGCTTTCTGCCAGTCTTCTGGGTATTTTTTTTTGCTCCCACGCTCTATTGAAAATTCGCCTCGACCACAGTATACCGGTGTTTCCACACGCTCTAATGGCTTCCACTGCGATGTCATCTGGTCCTGGGACTGGTGTTGATTGCCTTATCTATTTCACTGGGAAGTATTGGTGGTTCTGTTTAATCTCCATATGGTGGTTGGAACTCCTCTTGTGGTGCCATGGAACCGCTCTCGAATTTTTGGAGTTCTTTTCCCATCTTGTCTTAATTGCATGTTTGCCGAGAATTGCATGTTTGCCCTCTTTGTCGTTTATAATGCATGTCGGGTTGTATGAGTCTTTCCCTACCCACGCCGCTTTCCTTGTCAGTTTCTGGCTATATATTTCCCATGCATGTTCTTTAACAGTTTTGATTAATCTTTTGTTCTCTCTTTCCGCTTTCCTGTATTCTGTATAGCGTTTTTCGGTCTTTGACTTCTGCCATTTCTTGAATTTCTTCTTTTTCATTCTAATTGCTTCTTTGGTTTCATCATTCCACCAGTATGCTGTTCTACCTTTGTTTTTCCCCTATCCGTTTGGTGCTGCAGCTGTTTTTCAGTATTTCTGACAGGGATTTTTAAATATTTGCCATTCGTCTTCTATGTCTTTGATCTCAGGTGACAGTACTCCTTGGTAATGTCATCATGGCTTTCTGCCAGTCTTCTGGGCATTTTTTTTGCTCCCACGCTCTATTGAAAATTCGCCTCGACCACAGTATACCGGTGTTTCCACACGCTCTAATGGCTTCCACTGTGATGTCATCTGGTCCTGGGACTGGTGTTGATTGCCTTTTCTATTTCACTGGGAAGTATTGGTGGTTCTGTTTAATCTCCATATGGTGGTTGGAACTCCTCTTGTGGTGCCATGGAACCGCTCTCGAATTTTTGGAGTTCTTTTCCCATCTTGTCTTAATTGCATGTTTGCCGAGAATTGCATGTTTGCCCTCTTTGTCGTTTATAATGCATGTCGGGTTGTATGAGTCTTTCCCTACCCACGCTTTTATATAATCATCTTGGGCTTTCCTTGCAGAGTGGGCTTTCCTTGTCAGTTTCTGGCCATATATTTCCCATGCATGTTCTTTAGCAGTTTTGATTAATCTTTTGTTCTCTCTTCTCGCTTTCCTGTATTCTATATAGTGTTTTTCGGTCTTTGACTTCTGCCATTTCTTGAATTTCTTCTTTTTCATTCTAATTGCTTCTTTGGTTTCATCATTCCACCAGTATGCTGTACTACCTTTGTTTTTCCTCTATCCGTTTGGTGCTGCAGCTGTTTTTCAGTATTTCTGACAGGGATTTTTGAATATTTGCCATTCGTCTTCTATGTCTTTGATCTCAGGTGACAGTACTTCTTGGTAATGGCTTTCTGCCAGTCTTCTGGGCATTTTTTTTTGCTCCCACGCTCTATTGAAAATTTGCCTCGACCACAGTATACCGGTGTTTCCACACGCTCTAATGGCTTCCACTGTGATGTCATCTGGTCCTGGGACTGGTGTTGATTGCCTTTTCTATTTCACTGGGAAGTATTGGTGGTTCTGTTTAATCTCCATATGGTGGTTGGAACTCCTCTTGTGGTGCCATGGAACCGCTCTCGAATTTTTGGAGTTCTTTTCCCATCTTGTCTTAATTGCATGTTTGCCGAGAATTGCATGTTTGCCCTCTTTGTCGTTTATAATGCATGTCGGGTTGTATGAGTCTTTCCCTACCCACGCTTTTATATAATCATCTTGGGCTTTCCTTGCAGAGTGGGCTTTCCTTGTCAGTTTCTGGCCATATATTTCCCATGCATGTTCTTTAGCAGTTTTGATTACTCTTTTGTTCTCTCTTCTCGCTTTCCTGTATTCTATATAGTGTTTTTCGGTCTTTGACTTCTGCCATTTCTTGAATTTCTTCTTTTTCATTCTAATTGCTTCTTTGGTTTCATCATTCCACCAGTATGCTGTTCTACCTTTGTTTTTCCCCTATCCGTTTGGTGCTGCAGCTTTTTTTCAGTATTTCTGACAGGGATTTTTGAATATTTGCCATTCGTCTTCTATGTCTTTGATCTCAGGTGACAGTACTCCTTGGTAATGTCATCATGGCTTTCTGCCAGTCTTCTGGGCATTTTTTTTGCTCCCACGCTCTATTGAAAATTTGCCTCGGCCACAGTATACCGGTGTTTCCACACGCTCTAATGGCTTCCACTGTGATGTCATCTGGTCCTGGGACTGGTGTTGATTGCCTTTTCTATTTCACTGGGAAGTATTGGTGGTTCTGTTTAATCTCCATATGGTGGTTGGAACTCCTCTTGTGGTGCCATGGAACCGCTCTCGAATTTTTGGAGTTCTTTTCCCATCTTGTCTTAATTGCATGTTTGCCGAGAATTGCATGTTTGCCCTCTTTGTCGTTTATAATGCATGTCGGGTTGTATGAGTCTTTCCCTACCCACGCTTTTATACAATCATCTTGGGCTTTCCTTGCAGAGTGGGCTTTCCTTGTCAGTTTCTGGCCATATATTTCCCATGCATGTTCTTTAGCAGTTTTGATTAATCTTTTGTTCTCTCTTCTCGCTTTCCTGTATTCTGTATAGTGTTTTTCGGTCTTTGACTTCTGCCATTTCTTGAATTTCTTCTTTTTCATTCTAATTGCTTCTTTGGTTTCATCATTCCACCAGTATGCTGTTCTACCTTTGTTTTTCCCCTATCCGTTTGGTGCTGCAGCTGTTTTTCAGTATTTCTGACAGGGATTTTTGAATATTTGCCATTCGTCTTCTATGTCTTTGATCTCAGGTGACAGTACTTCTTGGTAATGGCTTTCTGCCAGTCTTCTGGGCATTTTTTTTGCTCCCACGCTCTATTGAAAATTCGCCTCGACCACAGTATACCGGTGTTTCCACACGTTCTAATGGCTTCCACTGCGATGTCATCTGGTCCTGGGACTGGTTTTGATTGCCTTTTCTATTTCACTGGGAAGTATTGGTGGTTCTGTTTAATCTCCATATGGTGGTTGGAACTCCTCTTGTGGTGCCATGGAACCGCTCTCGAATTTTTGGAGTTCTTTTCCCATCTTGTCTTAATTGCATGTTTGCCGAGAATTGCATGTTTGCCCTCTTTGTCGTTTATAATGCATGTCGGGTTGTATGAGTCTTTCCCTACCCACGCTTTTATATAATCATCTTGGGCTTTCCTTGCAGAGTGGGCTTTCCTTGTCAGTTTCTGGCCATATATTTCCCATGCATGTTCTTTAGCAGTTTTGATTAATCTTTTGTTCTCTCTTCTCGCTTTCCTGTATTCTATATAGTGTTCTTCGGTCTTTGACTTCTGCCATTTCTGCCATTTCTTCTTTTTCATTCTAATTGCTTCTTTGGTTTCATCATTCCACCAGTATGCTGTTCTACCTTTGTTTTTCCCCTATCCGTTTGGTGCTGCAGCTGTTTTTCAGTATTTCTGACAGGGATTTTTGAATATTTGCCATTCGTCTTCTGTCTTTGATCTTAGGTGACAGTACTTCTTGGTAATGACTTTCTGCCAGTCTTCTGGGCATTTTTTTTGCTCCCACGCTCTATTGAAAATTCACCTCGACCACAGTATACCGGTGTTTCCACACGCTCTAATGGCTTCCACTGCGATGTCATCTGGTCCTGGGACTGGTGTTGATTGCCTTTTCTATTTCACTGGGAAGTATTGGTGGTTCTGTTTAATCTCCATATGGTGGTTGGAACTCCTCTTTTGGTGCCATGGAATCGCTCTCGAATTTTTGGAGTTGTTTTCAAATCTTGTCTTAATTGCATGTTTGCCGAGAATTGCATGTTTGCCCTCTTTGTCGTTTATAATGCATGTCGGGTTGTATGAGTCTTTCCCTACCCACGCTTTTATATAATCATCTTGGGCTTTCCTTGCAGAGTGGGCTTTCCTTGTCAGATTCTGGCCATATATTTCTCATGCATGTTCTTTAGCAGTTTTGATTAATCTTTTGTTCTCTCTTCTCGCTTTCCTGTATTCTGTATAGTGTTTTTCGGTCTTCTACTTCCAAAATTTCCTGAATTTCTTCTTTTTCATTCTAATTGCTTCTTTGGTTTCATCATTCCACCAGTATGCTGTTCTACCTTTGTTTTTCCCCTATCCGTTTGGTGCTGCAGCTGTTTTTCAGTATTTCTGACAGGGATTTTTGAATATTTGCCATTCGTCTTCTATGTCTTTGATCTCAGGTGACAGTACTTCTTGGTAATGTCATCATGGCTTTCTGCCAGTCTTCTGGGCATTTTTTTTGCTCCCACGCTCTATTGAAAATTCGCCTCGACCACAGTATACCGGTGTTTCCACACGCTCTAATGGCTTCCACTGTGATGTCATCTGGTCCTGGGACTGGTGTTGATTGCCTTTTCTATTTCACTGGGAAGTATTGGTGGTTCTGTTTAATCTCCATATGGTGGTTGGAACTCCTCTTGTGGTGCCATGGAACCGCTCTCGAATTTTTGGAGTTCTTTTCCCATCTTGTCTTAATTGCATGTTTGCCGAGAATTGCATGTTTGCCCTCTTTGTCGTTTATAATGCATTTCGGGTTGTATGAGTCTTTCCCTACCCACGCTTTTATAAAATCATCTTGGGCTTTCCTTGCAGAGTGGGCTTTCCTTGTCAGTTTCTGGCCATATATTTCCCATGCATGTTCTTTAGCAGTTTTGATTAATCTTTTGTTCTCTCTTCTCGCTTTCCTGTATTCTATATAGTGTTCTTCGGTCTTTGACTTCTGCCATTTCTGCCATTTCTTGAATTTCTTCTTTTTCATTCTAATTGCTTCTTTGGTTTCATCATTCCACCAGTATGCTGTTCTACCTTTGTTTTTCCCCTATCCGTTTGGTGCTGCAGCTGTTTTTCAGTATTTCTGACAGGGATTTTTGAATATTTGCCATTCGTCTTCTATGTCTTTGATCTCAGGTGACAGTACTTCTTGGTAATGGCTTTCTGCCAGTCTTCTGGGCATTTTTTTTGCTCCCACGCTCTATTGAAAATTTGCCTCGGCCACAGTATACCGGTGTTTCCACACGCTCTAATGGCTTCCACTGTGATGTCATCTGGTCCTGGGACTGGTGTTGATTGCCTTTTCTATTTCACTGGGAAGTATTGGTGGTTCTGTTTAATCTCCATATGGTGGTTGGAACTCCTCTTGTGGTGCCATGGAACCGCTCTCGAATTTTTGGAGTTCTTTTCCCATCTTGTCTTAATTGCATGTTTGCCGAGAATTGCATGTTTGCCCTCTTTGTCGTTTATAATGCATTTCGGGTTGTATGAGTCTTTCCCTACCCACGCTTTTATAAAATCATCTTGGGCTTTCCTTGCAGAGTGGGCTTTCCTTGTCAGTTTCTGGCCATATATTTCCCATGCATGTTCTTTAGCAGTTTTGATTAATCTTTTGTTCTCTCTTCTCGCTTTCCTGTATTCTATATAGTGTTCTTCGGTCTTTGACTTCTGCCATTTCTGCCATTTCTTGAATTTCTTCTTTTTCATTCTAATTGCTTCTTTGGTTTCATCATTCCACCAGTATGCTGTTCTACCTTTGTTTTTCCCCTATCCGTTTGGTGCTGCAGCTTTTTTTCAGTATTTCTGACAGGGATTTTTGAATATTTGCCATTCGTCTTCTATGTCTTTGATCTCAGGTGACAGTACTTCTTGGTAATGGCTTTCTGCCAGTCTTCTGGGTATTTTTTTTTGCTCCCACGCTCTATTGAAAATTCGCCTCGACCACAGTATACCGGTGTTTTCACACGCTCTAATGGCTTCCACTGCGATGTCATCTGGTCCTGGGACTGGTGTTGATTGCCTTATCTATTTCACTGGGAAGTATTGGTGGTTCTGTTTAATCTCCATATGGTGGTTGGAACTCCTCTTGTGGTGCCATGGAACCGCTCTCGAATTTTTGGAGTTCTTTTCCCATCTTGTCTTAATTGCATGTTTGCCGAGAATTGCATGTTTGCCCTCTTTGTCGTTTATAATGCATTTCGGGTTGTATGAGTCTTTCCCTACCCACGCTTTTATAAAATCATCTTGGGCTTTCCTTGCAGAGTGGGCTTTCCTTGTCAGTTTCTGGCCATATATTTCCCATGCATGTTCTTTAGCAGTTTTGATTAATCTTTTGTTCTCTCTTCTCGCTTTCCTGTATTCTATATAGTGTTCTTCGGTCTTTGACTTCTGCCATTTCTGCCATTTCTTGAATTTCTTCTTTTTCATTCTAATTGCTTCTTTGGTTTCATCATTCCACCAGTATGCTGTTCTACCTTTGTTTTTCCCCTATCCGTTTCGTGCTGCAGCTTTTTTTCAGTATTTCTGACAGGGATTTTTGAATATTTGCCATTCGTCTTCTATGTCTTTGATCTCAGGTGACAGTACTTCTTGGTAATGGCTTTCTGCCAGTCTTCTGGGTATTTTTTTTTGCTCCCACGCTCTATTGAAAATTCGCCTCGACCACAGTATACCGGTGTTTTCACACGCTCTAATGGCTTCCACTGCGATGTCATCTGGTCCTGGGACTGGTGTTGATTGCCTTATCTATTTCACTGGGAAGTATTGGTGGTTCTGTTTAATCTCCATATGGTGGTTGGAACTCCTCTTGTGGTGCCATGGAACCGCTCTCGAATTTTTGGAGTTCTTTTCCCATCTTGTCTTAATTGCATGTTTGCCGAGAATTGCATGTTTGCCCTCTTTGTCGTTTATAATGCATGTCGGGTTGTATGAGTCTTTCCCTACCCACGCTTTTATATAATCATCTTGGGCTTTCCTTGCAGAGTGGGCTTTCCTTGTCAGTTTCTGGCCATATATTTCCCATGCATGTTCTTTAGCAGTTTTGATTAATCTTTTGTTCTCTCTTCTCGCTTTCCTGTATTCTATATAGTGTTCTTCGGTCTTTGACTTCTGCCATTTCTGCCATTTCTTGAATTTCTTCTTTTTCATTCTAATTGCTTCTTTGGTTTCATCATTCCACCAGTATGCTGTTCTACCTTTGTTTTTCCCCTATCCGTTTCGTGCTGCAGCTTTTTTTCAGTATTTCTGACAGGGATTTTTGAATATTTGCCATTCGTCTTCTATGTCTTTGATCTCAGGTGACAGTACTTTTTGGTAATGGCTTTCTGCCAGTCTTCTGGGCATTTTTTTTGCTCCCACGCTCTATTGAAAATTTGCCTCGGCCACAGTATACCGGTGTTTCCACACGCTCTAATGGCTTCCACTGTGATGTCATCTGGTCCTGGGACTGGTGTTGATTGCCTTTTCTATTTCACTGGGAAGTATTGGTGGTTCTGTTTAATCTCCATATGGTGGTTGGAACTCCTCTTGTGGTGCCATGGAACCGCTCTCGAATTTTTGGAGTTCTTTTCCCATCTTGTCTTAATTGCATGTTTGCCGAGAATTGCATGTTTGCCCTCTTTGTCGTTTATAATGCATTTCGGGTTGTATGAGTCTTTCCCTACCCACGCTTTTATAAAATCATCTTGGGCTTTCCTTGCAGAGTGGGCTTTCCTTGTCAGTTTCTGGCCATATATTTCCCATGCATGTTCTTTAGCAGTTTTGATTAATCTTTTGTTCTCTCTTCTCGCTTTCCTGTATTCTATATAGTGTTTTTCGGTCTTTGACTTCTGCCATTTCTTGAATTTCTTCTTTTTCATTCTAATTGCTTCTTTGGTTTCATCATTCCACCAGTATGCTGTTCTACCTTTGTTTTTCCCCTATCCGTTTGGTGCTGCAGCTTTTTTTCAGTATTTCTGACAGGGATTTTTGAATATTTGCCATTCGTCTTCTATGTCTTTGATCTCAGGTGACAGTACTTCTTGGTAATGGCTTTCTGCCAGTCTTCTGGGTATTTTTTTTTGCTCCCACGCTCTATTGAAAATTCGCCTCGACCACAGTATACCGGTGTTTTCACACGCTCTAATGGCTTCCACTGCGATGTCATCTGGTCCTGGGACTGGTGTTGATTGCCTTATCTATTTCACTGGGAAGTATTGGTGGTTCTGTTTAATCTCCATATGGTGGTTGGAACTCCTCTTGTGGTGCCATGGAACCGCTCTCGAATTTTTGGAGTTCTTTTCCCATCTTGTCTTAATTGCATGTTACCCGAGAATTGCATGTTTGCCCTCTTTGTCGTTTATAATGCATGTCGGGTTGTATGAGTCTTTCCCTACCCACACTTTTATAAAATCATCTTGGGCTTTCCTTGCAGAGTGGGCTTTCCTTGTCAGTTTCTGGCCATATATTTCCCAGTCTTGTTCTTTAGCAGTTTTGATTAATCTTTTGTTCTCTCTTCTCGCTTTCCTGTATTCTGTATAGTGTTTTTCGGTCTTCTACTTCCAAAATTTCCTGAATTTCTTCTTTTTCATTCTAATTGCTTCTTTGGTTTCATCATTCCACCAGTATGCTGTTCTACCTTTGTTTTTCCCCTATCCGTTTGGTGCTGCAGCTGTTTTTCAGTATTTCTGACAGGGATTTTTGAATATTTGCCATTCGTCTTCTATGTCTTTGATCTCAGGTGACAGTACTTCTTGGTAATGGCTTTCTGCCAGTCTTCTGGGTATTTTTTTTTGCTCCCACGCTCTATTGAAAATTCGCCTCGACCACAGTATACCGGTGTTTTCACACGCTCTAATGGCTTCCACTGCGATGTCATCTGGTCCTGGGACTGGTGTTGATTGCCTTATCTATTTCACTGGGAAGTATTGGTGGTTCTGTTTAATCTCCATATGGTGGTTGGAACTCCTCTTGTGGTGCCATGGAACCGCTCTCGAATTTTTGGAGTTCTTTTCCCATCTTGTCTTAATTGCATGTTACCCGAGAATTGCATGTTTGCCCTCTTTGTCGTTTATAATGCATGTCGGGTTGTATGAGTCTTTCCCTACCCACACTTTTATAAAATCATCTTGGGCTTTCCTTGCAGAGTGGGCTTTCCTTGTCAGTTTCTGGCCATATATTTCCCATGCATGTTCTTTAGCAGTTTTGATTAATCTTTTGTTCTCTCTTCTCGCTTTCCTGTATTCTATATAGTGTTTTTCGGTCTTTGACTTCTGCCATTTCTTGAATTTCTTCTTTTTCATTCTAATTGCTTCTTTGGTTTCATCATTCCACCAGTATGCTGTTCTACCTTTGTTTTTCCCCTATCCGTTTCGTGCTGCAGCTTTTTTTCAGTATTTCTGACAGGGATTTTTGAATATTTGCCATTCGTCTTCTATGTCTTTGATCTCAGGTGACAGTACTTCTTGGTAATGGCTTTCTGCCAGTCTTCTGGGTATTTTTTTTTGCTCCCACGCTCTATTGAAAATTCGCCTCGACCACAGTATACCGGTGTTTTCACACGCTCTAATGGCTTCCACTGCGATGTCATCTGGTCCTGGGACTGGTGTTGATTGCCTTATCTATTTCACTGGGAAGTATTGGTGGTTCTGTTTAATCTCCATATGGTGGTTGGAACTCCTCTTGTGGTGCCATGGAACCGCTCTCGAATTTTTGGAGTTCTTTTCCCATCTTGTCTTAATTGCATGTTACCCGAGAATTGCATGTTTGCCCTCTTTGTCGTTTATAATGCATGTCGGGTTGTATGAGTCTTTCCCTACCCACGCTTTTATATAATCATCTTGGGCTTTCCTTGCAGAGTGGGCTTTCCTTGTCAGATTCTGGCCATATATTTCCCATGCATGTTCTTTAGCAGTTTTGATTAATCTTTTGTTCTCTCTTCTCGCTTTCCTGTATTCTGTATAGTGTTTTTCGGTCTTCTACTTCCAAAATTTCCTGAATTTCTTCTTTTTCATTCTAATTGCTTCTTTGGTTTCATCATTCCACCAGTATGCTGTTCTACCTTTGTTTTTCCCCTATCCGTTTGGTGCTGCAGCTTTTTTTCAGTATTTCTGACAGGGATTTTTGAATATTTGCCATTCGTCTTCTATGTCTTTGATCTCAGGTGACAGTACTTCTTGGTAATGGCTTTCTGCCAGTCTTCTGGGTATTTTTTTTTGCTCCCACGCTCTATTGAAAATTCGCCTCGACCACAGTATACCGGTGTTTTCACACGCTCTAATGGCTTCCACTGCGATGTCATCTGGTCCTGGGACTGGTGTTGATTGCCTTATCTATTTCACTGGGAAGTATTGGTGGTTCTGTTTAATCTCCATATGGTGGTTGGAACTCCTCTTGTGGTGCCATGGAACCGCTCTCGAATTTTTGGAGTTCTTTTCCCATCTTGTCTTAATTGCATGTTACCCGAGAATTGCATGTTTGCCCTCTTTGTCGTTTATAATGCATGTCGGGTTGTATGAGTCTTTCCCTACCCACACTTTTATATAATCATCTTGGGCTTTCCTTGCAGAGTGGGCTTTCCTTGTCAGATTCTGGCCATATATTTCCCATGCATGTTCTTTAGCAGTTTTGATTAATCTTTTGTTCTCTCTTCTCGCTTTCCTGTATTCTGTATAGTGTTTTTCGGTCTTCTACTTCCAAAATTTCCTGAATTTCTTCTTTTTCATTCTAATTGCTTCTTTGGTTTCATCATTCCACCAGTATGCTGTTCTACCTTTGTTTTTCCCCTATCCGTTTGGTGCTGCAGCTGTTTTTCAGTATTTCTGACAGGGATTTTTGAATATTTGCCATTCGTCTTCTATGTCTTTGATCTCAGGTGACAGTACTTCTTGGTAATAGCTTTCTGCCAGTCTTCTGGGTATTTTTTTTTGCTCCCACGCTCTTTTGAAAATTCGCCTCGACCACAGTATACCGGTGTTTCCACACGCTCTAATGGCTTCCACTGCGATGTCATCTGGTCCTGGGACTGGTGTTGATTGCCTTATCTATTTCACTGGGAAGTATTGGTGGTTCTGTTTAATCTCCATATGGTGGTTGGAACTCCTCTTGTGGTGCCATGGAACCGCTCTCGAATTTTTGGAGTTCTTTTCCCATCTTGTCTTAATTGCATGTTTGCCGAGAATTGCATGTTTGCCCTCTTTGTCGTTTATAATGCATGTCGGGTTGTATGAGTCTTTCCCTACCCACACTTTTATATAATCATCTTGGGCTTTCCTTGCAGAGTGGGCTTTCCTTGTCAGATTCTGGCCATATATTTCCCATGCATGTTCTTTAGCAGTTTTGATTAATCTTTTGTTCTCTCTTCTCGCTTTCCTGTATTCTGTATAGTGTTTTTCGGTCTTCTACTTCCAAAATTTCCTGAATTTCTTCTTTTTCATTCTAATTGCTTCTTTGGTTTCATCATTCCACCAGTATGCTGTTCTACCTTTGTTTTTCCCCTATCCGTTTGGTGCTGCAGCTGTTTTTCAGTATTTCTGACAGGGATTTTTGAATATTTGCCATTCGTCTTCTATGTCTTTGATCTCAGGTGACAGTACTTCTTGGTAATAGCTTTCTGCCAGTCTTCTGGGTATTTTTTTTTGCTCCCACGCTCTTTTGAAAATTCGCCTCGACCACAGTATACCGGTGTTTCCACACGCTCTAATGGCTTCCACTGCGATGTCATCTGGTCCTGGGACTGGTGTTGATTGCCTTATCTATTTCACTGGGAAGTATTGGTGGTTCTGTTTAATCTCCATATGGTGGTTGGAACTCCTCTTGTGGTGCCATGGAACCGCTCTCGAATTTTTGGAGTTCTTTTCCCATCTTGTCTTAATTGCATGTTTGCCGAGAATTGCATGTTTGCCCTCTTTGTCGTTTATAATGCATGTCGGGTTGTATGAGTCTTTCCCTACCCACGCTTTTATATAATCATCTTGGGCTTTCCTTGCAGAGTGGGCTTTCCTTGTCAGATTCTGGCCATATATTTCCCATGCATGTTCTTTAGCAGTTTTGATTAATCTTTTGTTCTCTCTTCTCGCTTTCCTGTATTCTGTATAGTGTTTTTCGGTCTTCTACTTCCAAAATTTCCTGAATTTCTTCTTTTTCATTCTAATTGCTTCTTTGGTTTCATCATTCCACCAGTATGCTGTTCTACCTTTGTTTTTCCCCTATCCGTTTGGTGCTGCAGCTTTTTTTCAGTATTTCTGACAGGGATTTTTGAATATTTGCCATTCGTCTTCTATGTCTTTGATCTCAGGTGACAGTACTTCTTGGTAATAGCTTTCTGCCAGTCTTCTGGGTATTTTTTTTTGCTCCCACGCTCTTTTGAAAATTCGCCTCGACCACAGTATACCGGTGTTTCCACACGCTCTAATGGCTTCCACTGCGATGTCATCTGGTCCTGGGACTGGTGTTGATTGCCTTATCTATTTCACTGGGAAGTATTGGTGGTTCTGTTTAATCTCCATATGGTGGTTGGAACTCCTCTTGTGGTGCCATGGAACCGCTCTCGAATTTTTGGAGTTCTTTTCCCATCTTGTCTTAATTGCATGTTTGCCGAGAATTGCATGTTTGCCCTCTTTGTCGTTTATAATGCATGTCGGGTTGTATGAGTCTTTCCCTACCCACACTTTTATAAAATCATCTTGGGCTTTCCTTGCAGAGTGGGCTTTCCTTGTCAGTTTCTGGCCATATATTTCCCATGCGTGTTCTTTAGCAGTTTTGATTAATCTTTTGTTCTCTCTTCTCGCTTTCCTGTATTCTGTATAGTGTTTTTCGGTCTTTGACTTCTGCCATTTCTTGAATTTCTTCTTTTTCATTCTAATTGCTTCTTTGGTTTCATCATTCCACCAGTATGCTGTTCTACCTTTGTTTTTCCCCTATCCGTTTGGTGCTGCAGCTGTTTTTCAGTATTTCTGACAGGGATTTTTGAATATTTGCCATTCGTCTTCTATGTCTTTGATCTCAGGTGACAGTACTTCTTGGTAATGGCTTTCTGCCAGTCTTCTGGGCATTTTTTTTGCTCCCACGCTCTATTGAAAATTTGCCTCGGCCACAGTATACCGGTGTTTCCACACGCTCTAATGGCTTCCACTGTGATGTCATCTGGTCCTGGGACTGGTGTTGATTGCCTTTTCTATTTCACTGGGAAGTATTGGTGGTTCTGTTTAATCTCCATATGGTGGTTGGAACTCCTCTTGTGGTGCCATGGAACCGCTCTCGAATTTTTGGAGTTCTTTTCCCATCTTGTCTTAATTGCATGTTTGCCGAGAATTGCATGTTTGCCCTCTTTGTCGTTTATAATGCATGTCGGGTTGTATGAGTCTTTCCCTACCCACACTTTTATAAAATCATCTTGGGCTTTCCTTGCAGAGTGGGCTTTCCTTGTCAGTTTCTGGCCATATATTTCCCAGTCTTGTTCTTTAGCAGTTTTGATTAATCTTTTGTTCTCTCTTCTCGCTTTCCTGTATTCTATATAGTGTTCTTCGGTCTTTGTCTTCTGCCATTTCTTGAATTTCTTCTTTTTCATTCTAATTGCTTCTTTGGTTTCATCATTCCACCAGTATGCTGTTCTACCTTTGTTTTTCCCCTATCCGTTTGGTGCTGCAGCTGTTTTTCAGTATTTCTGACAGGGATTTTTGAATATTTGCCATTCGTCTTCTATGTCTTTGATCTCAGGTGACAGTACTTCTTGGTAATGGCTTTCTGCCAGTCTTCTGGGCATTTTTTTTGCTCCCACGCTCTATTGAAAATTTGCCTCGGCCACAGTATACCGGTGTTTCCACACGCTCTAATGGCTTCCACTGTGATGTCATCTGGTCCTGGGACTGGTGTTGATTGCCTTTTCTATTTCACTGGGAAGTATTGGTGGTTCTGTTTAATCTCCATATGGTGGTTGGAACTCCTCTTGTGGTGCCATGGAACCGCTCTCGAATTTTTGGAGTTCTTTTCCCATCTTGTCTTAATTGCATGTTTGCCGAGAATTGCATGTTTGCCCTCTTTGTCGTTTATAATGCATGTCGGGTTGTATGAGTCTTTCCCTACCCACACTTTTATAAAATCATCTTGGGCTTTCCTTGCAGAGTGGGCTTTCCTTGTCAGTTTCTGGCCATATATTTCCCAGTCTTGTTCTTTAGCAGTTTTGATTAATCTTTTGTTCTCTCTTCTCGCTTTCCTGTATTCTATATAGTGTTCTTCGGTCTTTGTCTTCTGCCATTTCTTGAATTTCTTCTTTTTCATTCTAATTGCTTCTTTGGTTTCATCATTCCACCAGTATGCTGTTCTACCTTTGTTTTTCCCCTATCCGTTTGGTGCTGCAGCTGTTTTTCAGTATTTCTGACAGGGATTTTTGAATATTTGCCATTCGTCTTCTATGTCTTAGATCTCAGGTGACAGTACTTCTTGGTAATGTCATCATGGCTTTCTGCCAGTCTTCTGGGCATTTTTTTTTTGCTCCCACGCTCTATTGAAAATTCGCCTCGACAACAGTATACCGGTGTTTCCACACGCTCTAATGGCTTCCACTGTGATGTCATCTGGTCCTGGGACTGGTGTTGATTGCCTTTTCTATTTCACTGGGAAGTATTGGTGGTTCTGTTTAATCTCCATATGGTGGTTGGAACTCCTCTTGTGGTGCCATGGAACCGCTATCGAATTTTTGGAGTTTTTTTCAAATCTTGTCTTAATTGCATGTTTGCCGAGAATTGCATGTTTGCCTTCTTTGTCGTTTATAATGCATGTCGGGTTGTATGAGTCTTTCCCTACTCACACTTTTATAAAATCATCTTGGGTTTTCCTTGCAGAGTGGGCTTTCCTTGTCAGTTTCTGGCCATATATTTCCCATGCTTGTTCTTTAGCAGTTTTGATTAATCTTTTGTTCTCTCTTCTCGCTTTCCTGTATTCTATATAGTGTTCTTCGGTCTTTGACTTCTGCCATTTCTTGAATTTCTTCTTTTTCATTCTAATTGCTTCTTTGGTTTCATCATTCCACCAGTATGCTGTTCTACCTTTGTTTTTCCCCTATCCGTTTGGTGCTGCAGCTGTTTTTCAGTATTTCTGACAGGGATTTTTGAATATTTGCCATTCGTCTTCTATGTCTTTGATCTCAGGTGACAGTACTTCTTGGTAATGGCTTTCTGCCAGTCTTCTGGGCATTTTTTTTGCTCCCACGCTCTATTGAAAATTTGCCTCGGCCACAGTATACCGGTGTTTCCACACGCTCTAATGGCTTCCACTGTGATGTCATCTGGTCCTGGGACTGGTGTTGATTGCCTTTTCTATTTCACTGGGAAGTATTGGTGGTTCTGTTTAATCTCCATATGGTGGTTGGAACTCCTCTTGTGGTGCCATGGAACCGCTCTCGAATTTTTGGAGTTCTTTTCCCATCTTGTCTTAATTGCATGTTTGCCGAGAATTGCATGTTTGCCCTCTTTGTCGTTTATAATGCATGTCGGGTTGTATGAGTCTTTCCCTACCCACGCTTTTATATAATCATCTTGGGCTTTCCTTGCAGAGTGGGCTTTCCTTGTCAGTTTCTGGCCATATATTTCCCATGCATGTTCTTTAGCAGTTTTGATTAATCTTTTGTTCTCTCTTTCCGCTTTCCTGTATTCTGTATAGCGTTTTTCGGTCTTTGACTTCTGCCATTTCTTGAATTTCTTCTTTTTCATTCTAATTGCTTCTTTGGTTTCATCATTCCACCAGTATGCTGTTCTACCTTTGTTTTTCCCCTATCCGTTTGGTGCTGCAGCTGTTTTTCAGTATTTCTGACAGGGATTTTTGAATATTTGCCATTCGTCTTCTATGTCTTTGATCTCAGGTGACAGTACTTTTTGGTAATGGCTTTCTGCCAGTCTTCTGGGCATTTTTTTTGCTCCCACGCTCTATTGAAAATTCGCCTCGACCACAGTATACCGGTGTTTCCACACGTTCTAATGGCTTCCACTGCGATGTCATCTGGTCCTGGGACTGGTTTTGATTGCCTTTTCTATTTCACTGGGAAGTATTGGTGGTTCTGTTTAATCTCCATATGGTGGTTGGAACTCCTCTTGTGGTGCTATGGAACCGCTCTCGAATTTTTGGAGTTCTTTTCCCATCTTGTCTTAATTGCATGTTTGCCGAGAATTGCATGTTTGCCCTCTTTGTCGTTTATAATGCATGTCGGGTTGTATGAGTCTTTCCCTACCCACGCTTTTATATAATCATCTTGGGCTTTCCTTGCAGAGTGGGCTTTCCTTGTCAGTTTCTGGCCATATATTTCCCATGCATGTTCTTTAGCAGTTTTGATTAATCTTTTGTTCTCTCTTCTCGCTTTCCTGTATTCTATATAGTGTTCTTCGGTCTTTGACTTCTGCCATTTCTTGAATTTCTTCTTTTTCATTCTAATTGCTTCTTTGGTTTCATCATTCCACCAGTATGCTGTTCTACCTTTGTTTTTCCCCTATCCGTTTGGTGCTGCAGCTGTTTTTCAGTATTTCTGACAGGGATTTTTGAATATTTGCCATTCGTCTTCTATGTCTTTGATCTCAGGTGACAGTACTTTTTGGTAATGGCTTTCTGCCAGTCTTCTGGGCATTTTTTTTGCTCCCACGCTCTATTGAAAATTCGCCTCGACCACAGTATACCGGTGTTTCCACACGTTCTAATGGCTTCCACTGCGATGTCATCTGGTCCTGGGACTGGTTTTGATTGCCTTTTCTATTTCACTGGGAAGTATTGGTGGTTCTGTTTAATCTCCATATGGTGGTTGGAACTCCTCTTGTGGTGCTATGGAACCGCTCTCGAATTTTTGGAGTTCTTTTCCCATCTTGTCTTAATTGCATGTTTGCCGAGAATTGCATGTTTGCCCTCTTTGTCGTTTATAATGCATGTCGGGTTGTATGAGTCTTTCCCTACCCACGCTTTTATATAATCATCTTGGGCTTTCCTTGCAGAGTGGGCTTTCCTTGTCAGTTTCTGGCCATATATTTCCCATGCATGTTCTTTAGCAGTTTTGATTAATCTTTTGTTCTCTCTTCTCGCTTTCCTGTATTCTATATAGTGTTCTTCGGTCTTTGACTTCTGCCATTTCTTGAATTTCTTCTTTTTCATTCTAATTGCTTCTTTGGTTTCATCATTCCACCAGTATGCTGTTCTACCTTTGTTTTTCCCCTATCCGTTTGGTGCTGCAGCTGTTTTTCAGTATTTCTGACAGGGATTTTTGAATATTTGCCATTCGTCTTCTATGTCTTTGATCTCAGGTGACAGTACTTTTTGGTAATGGCTTTCTGCCAGTCTTCTTCGCATTTTTTTTGCTCCCACGCTCTATAGAAAATTCGCCTCGACCACAGTATACCGGTGTTTCCACACGTTCTAATGGCTTCCACTGCGATGTCATCTGGTCCTGGGACTGGTTTTGATTGCCTTTTCTATTTCACTGGGAAGTATTGGTGGTTCTGTTTAATCTCCATATGGTGGTTGGAACTCCTCTTGTGGTGCTATGGAACCGCTCTCGAATTTTTGGAGTTCTTTTCCCATCTTGTCTTAATTGCATGTTTGCCGAGAATTGCATGTTTGCCCTCTTTGTCGTTTATAATGCATGTCGGGTTGTATGAGTCTTTCCCTACCCACGCTTTTATATAATCATCTTGGGCTTTCCTTGCAGAGTGGGCTTTCCTTGTCAGTTTCTGGCCATATATTTCCCATGCATGTTCTTTAGCAGTTTTGATTAATCTTTTGTTCTCTCTTCTCGCTTTCCTGTATTCTATATAGTGTTCTTCGGTCTTTGACTTCTGCCATTTCTTGAATTTCTTCTTTTTCATTCTAATTGCTTCTTTGGTTTCATCATTCCACCAGTATGCTGTTCTACCTTTGTTTTTCCCCTATCCGTTTGGTGCTGCAGCTGTTTTTCAGTATTTCTGACAGGGATTTTTGAATATTTGCCATTCGTCTTCTATGTCTTTGATCTCAGGTGACAGTACTTCTTGGTAATGGCTTTCTGCCAGTCTTCTGGGCATTTTTTTTGCTCCCACGCTCTATTGAAAATTTGCCTCGGCCACAGTATACCGGTGTTTCCACACGCTCTAATGGCTTCCACTGTGATGTCATCTGGTCCTGGGACTGGTGTTGATTGCCTTTTCTATTTCACTGGGAAGTATTGGTGGTTCTGTTTAATCTCCATATGGTGGTTGGAACTCCTCTTGTGGTGCCATGGAACCGCTCTCGAATTTTTGGAGTTCTTTTCCCATCTTGTCTTAATTGCATGTTTGCCGAGAATTGCATGTTTGCCCTCTTTGTCGTTTATAATGCATGTCGGGTTGTATGAGTCTTTCCCTACCCACGCTTTTATATAATCATCTTGGGCTTTCCTTGCAGAGTGGGCTTTCCTTGTCAGTTTCTCGACATATATTTCCCATGCATGTTCTTTAGCAGTTTTGATTAATCTTTTGTTCTCTCTTTCCGCTTTCCTGTATTCTGTATAGCGTTTTTCGGTCTTTGACTTCTGCCATTTCTTGAATTTCTTCTTTTTCATTCTAATTGCTTCTTTGGTTTCATCATTCCACCAGTATGCTGTTCTACCTTTGTTTTTCCCCTATCCGTTTGGTGCTGCAGCTGTTTTTCAGTATTTCTGACAGGGATTTTTGAATATTTGCCATTCGTCTTCTATGTCTTTGATCTCAGGTGACAGTACTTTTTGGTAATGGCTTTCTGCCAGTCTTCTGGGCATTTTTTTTGCTCCCACGCTCTATTGAAAATTCGCCTCGACCACAGTATACCGGTGTTTCCACACGTTCTAATGGCTTCCACTGCGATGTCATCTGGTCCTGGGACTGGTTTTGATTGCCTTTTCTATTTCACTGGGAAGTATTGGTGGTTCTGTTTAATCTCCATATGGTGGTTGGAACTCCTCTTGTGGTGTCATGGAACCGCTCTCGAATTTTTGGAGTTCTTTTCCCATCTTGTCTTAATTGCATGTTTGCCGAGAATTGCATGTTTGCCCTCTTTGTCGTTTATAATGCATGTCGGGTTGTATGAGTCTTTCCCTACCCACGCTTTTATATAATCATCTTGGGCTTTCCTTGCAGAGTGGGCTTTCCTTGTCAGTTTCTGGCCATATATTTCCCATGCATGTTCTTTAGCAGTTTTGATTAATCTTTTGTTCTCTCTTCTCGCTTTCCTGTATTCTGTATAGTGTTTTTCGGTCTTTGACTTCTGCCATTTCTTGAATTTCTTCTTTTTCATTCTAATTGCTTCTTTGGTTTCATCATTCCACCAGTATGCTGTTCTACCTTTGTTTTTCCCCTATCCGTTTGGTGCTGCAGCTGTTTTTCAGTGTTTCTGACAGGGATTTTTGAATATTTGCCATTCGTCTTCTATGTCTTTGATCTCAGGTGACAGTACTTCTTGGTAATGGCTTTCTGCCAGTCTTCTGGGCATTTTTTTTGCTCCCACGCTCTATTGAAAATTTGCCTCGGCCACAGTATACCGGTGTTTCCACACGCTCTAATGGCTTCCACTGTGATGTCATCTGGTCCTGGGACTGGTGTTGATTGCCTTTTCTATTTCACTGGGAAGTATTGGTGGTTCTGTTTAATCTCCATATGGTGGTTGGAACTCCTCTTGTGGTGCCATGGAACCGCTCTCGAATTTTTGGAGTTCTTTTCCCATCTTGTCTTAATTGCATGTTTGCCGAGAATTGCATGTTTGCCCTCCTTGTCGTTTATAATGCATGTCGGGTTGTTTGATTCTTTCCCTACCCACGCTTTTATAAAATTATCTTGGGCTTTCCTTGCAGAATGGGCTTTCCTTGTCATTTTCTGGCCATATATTTCCCATGCGTGTTCTTTAGCAGTTTTGATTAATCTTTTGTTCTCTCTTCTCGCTTTCCTGTATTCTATATAGTGTTCTTCGGTCTTTGACTTCTGCCATTTCTGCCATTTCTTCTTTTTCATTCTAATTGCTTCTTTGGTTTCATCATTCCACCAGTATGCTGTTCTACCTTTGTTTTTCCCCTATCCGTTTGGTGCTGCAGCTGTTTTTCAGTATTTCTGACAGGGATTTTTGAATATTTGCCATTCGTCTTCTATGTCTTTGATCTCAGGTGACAGTACTTCTTGGTAATGGCTTTCTGCCAGTCTTCTGGGCATTTTTTTTGCTCCCACGCTCTATTGAAAATTTGCCTCGGCCACAGTATACCGGTGTTTCCACACGCTCTAATGGCTTCCACTGTGATGTCATCTGGTCCTGGGACTGGTGTTGATTGCCTTTTCTATTTCACTGGGAAGTATTGGTGGTTCTGTTTAATCTCCATATGGTGGTTGGAACTCCTCTTGTGGTGCCATGGAACCGCTCTCGAATTTTTGGAGTTCTTTTCCCATCTTGTCTTAATTGCATGTTTGCCGAGAATTGCATGTTTGCCCTCTTTGTCGTTTATAATGCATGTCGGGTTGTATGAGTCTTTCCCTACCCACGCTTTTATATAATCATCTTGGGCTTTCCTTGCAGAGTGGGCTTTCCTTGTCAGTTTCTGGCCATATATTTCCCATGCATGTTCTTTAGCAGTTTTGATTAATCTTTTGTTCTCTCTTCTCGCTTTCCTGTATTCTATATAGTGTTCTTCGGTCTTTGACTTCTGCCATTTCTGCCATTTCTTCTTTTTCATTCTAATTGCTTCTTTGGTTTCATCATTCCACCAGTATGCTGTTCTACCTTTGTTTTTCCCCTATCCGTTTGGTGCTGCAGCTGTTTTTCAGTGTTTCTGACAGGGATTTTTGAATATTTGCCATTCGTCTTCTATGTCTTTGATCTCAGGTGACAGTACTTCTTGGTAATGGCTTTCTGCCAGTCTTCTGGGCATTTTTTTTGCTCCCACGCTCTATTGAAAATTTGCCTCGGCCACAGTATACCGGTGTTTCCACACGCTCTAATGGCTTCCACTGTGATGTCATCTGGTCCTGGGACTGGTGTTGATTGCCTTTTCTATTTCACTGGGAAGTATTGGTGGTTCTGTTTAATCTCCATATGGTGGTTGGAACTCCTCTTGTGGTGCCATGGAACCGCTCTCGAATTTTTGGAGTTCTTTTCCCATCTTGTCTTAATTGCATGTTTGCCGAGAATTGCATGTTTGCCCTCTTTGTCGTTTATAATGCATGTCGGGTTGTATGAGTCTTTCCCTACCCACGCTTTTATATAATCATCTTGGGCTTTCCTTGCAGAGTGGGCTTTCCTTGTCAGTTTCTGGCCATATATTTCCCATGCATGTTCTTTAGCAGTTTTGATTAATCTTTTGTTCTCTCTTCTCGCTTTCCTGTATTCTATATAGTGTTCTTCGGTCTTTGACTTCTGCCATTTCTGCCATTTCTTCTTTTTCATTCTAATTGCTTCTTTGGTTTCATCATTCCACCAGTATGCTGTTCTACCTTTGTTTTTCCCCTATCCGTTTGGTGCTGCAGCTGTTTTTCAGTATTTCTGACAGGGATTTTTGAATATTTGCCATTCGTCTTCTATGTCTTTGATCTCAGGTGACAGTACTTCTTGGTAATGGCTTTCTGCCAGTCTTCTGGGCATTTTTTTTGCTCCCACGCTCTATTGAAAATTTGCCTCGGCCACAGTATACCGGTGTTTCCACACGCTCTAATGGCTTCCACTGTGATGTCATCTGGTCCTGGGACTGGTGTTGATTGCCTTTTCTATTTCACTGGGAAGTATTGGTGGTTCTGTTTAATCTCCATATGGTGGTTGGAACTCCTCTTGTGGTGCCATGGAACCGCTCTCGAATTTTTGGAGTTCTTTTCCCATCTTGTCTTAATTGCATGTTTGCCGAGAATTGCATGTTTGCCCTCTTTGTCGTTTATAATGCATGTCGGGTTGTATGAGTCTTTCCCTACCCACGCTTTTATATAATCATCTTGGGCTTTCCTTGCAGAGTGGGCTTTCCTTGTCAGTTTCTGGCCATATATTTCCCATGCATGTTCTTTAGCAGTTTTGATTAATCTTTTGTTCTCTCTTCTCGCTTTCCTGTATTCTATATAGTGTTCTTCGGTCTTTGACTTCTGCCATTTCTGCCATTTCTTCTTTTTCATTCTAATTGCTTCTTTGGTTTCATCATTCCACCAGTATGCTGTTCTACCTTTGTTTTTCCCCTATCCGTTTGGTGCTGCAGCTGTTTTTCAGTATTTCTGACAGGGATTTTTGAATATTTGCCATTCGTCTTCTATGTCTTTGATCTCAGGTGACAGTACTTCTTGGTAATGGCTTTCTGCCAGTCTTCTGGGCATTTTTTTTGCTCCCACGCTCTATTGAAAATTTGCCTCGGCCACAGTATACCGGTGTTTCCACACGCTCTAATGGCTTCCACTGTGATGTCATCTGGTCCTGGGACTGGTGTTGATTGCCTTTTCTATTTCACTGGGAAGTATTGGTGGTTCTGTTTAATCTCCATATGGTGGTTGGAACTCCTCATGTGGTGCCATGGAACCGCTCTCGAATTTTTGGAGTTCTTTTCCCATCTTGTCTTAATTGCATGTTTGCCGAGAATTGCATGTTTGCCCTCTTTGTCGTTTATAATGCATGTCGGGTTGTATGAGTCTTTCCCTACCCACGCTTTTATATAATCATCTTGGGCTTTCCTTGCAGAGTGGGCTTTCCTTGTCAGTTTCTGGCCATATATTTCCCATGCATGTTCTTTAGCAGTTTTGATTACTCTTTTGTTCTCTCTTCTCGCTTTCCTGTATTCTATATAGTGTTTTTCGGTCTTTGACTTCTGCCATTTCTTGAATTTCTTCTTTTTCATTCTAATTGCTTCTTTGGTTTCATCATTCCACCAGTATGCTGTTCTACCTTTGTTTTTCCCCTATCCGTTTGGTGCTGCAGCTTTTTTTCAGTATTTCTGACAGGGATTTTTGAATATTTGCCATTCGTCTTCTATGTCTTTGATCTCAGGTGACAGTACTCCTTGGTAATGTCATCATGGCTTTCTGCCAGTCTTCTGGGCATTTTTTTTTTGCTCCCACGCTCTATTGAAAATTCGCCTCGACCACAGTATACCGGTGTTTCCACACGCTCTAATGGCTTCCACTGTGATGTCATCTGGTCCTGGGACTGGTGTTGATTGCCTTATCTATTTCACTGGGAAGTATTGGTGGTTCTGTTTAATCTCCATATGGTGGTTGGAACTCCTCTTGTGGTGCCATGGAACCCCTCTCGAATTTTTGGAGTTCTTTTCCCATCTTGTCTTAATTGCATGTTTGCCGAGAATTGCATGTTTGCCCTCTTTGTCGTTTATAATGCATGTCGGGTTGTATGAGTCTTTCCCTACCCACGCTTTTATATAATCATCTTGGGCTTTCCTTGCAGAGTGGGCTTTCCTTGTCAGTTTCTGGCAATATATTTCCCATGCATGTTCTTTAGCAGTTTTGATTACTCTTTTGTTCTCTCTTCTCGCTTTCCTGTATTCTATATAGTGTTTTTCGGTCTTTGACTTCTGCCATTTCTTGAATTTCTTCTTTTTCATTCTAATTGCTTCTTTGGTTTCATCATTCCACCAGTATGCTGTTCTACCTTTGTTTTTCCCCTATCCGTTTGGTGCTGCAGCTTTTTTTCAGTATTTCTGACAGGGATTTTTGAATATTTGCCATTCGTCTTCTATGTCTTTGATCTCAGGTGACAGTACTCCTTGGTAATGTCATCATGGCTTTCTGCCAGTCTTCTGGGCATTTTTTTTTTGCTCCCACGCTCTATTGAAAATTCGCCTCGACCACAGTATACCGGTGTTTCCACACGCTCTAATGGCTTCCACTGTGATGTCATCTGGTCCTGGGACTGGTGTTGATTGCCTTATCTATTTCACTGGGAAGTATTGGTGGTTCTGTTTAATCTCCATATGGTGGTTGGAACTCCTCTTGTGGTGCCATGGAACCCCTCTCGAATTTTTGGAGTTCTTTTCCCATCTTGTCTTAATTGCATGTTTGCCGAGAATTGCATGTTTGCCCTCTTTGTCGTTTATAATGCATGTCGGGTTGTATGAGTCTTTCCCTACCCACGCTTTTATATAATCATCTTGGGCTTTCCTTGCAGAGTGGGCTTTCCTTGTCAGTTTCTGGCCATATATTTCCCATGCATGTTCTTTAGCAGTTTTGATTACTCTTTTGTTCTCTCTTCTCGCTTTCCTGTATTCTATATAGTGTTTTTCGGTCTTTGACTTCTGCCATTTCTTGAATTTCTTCTTTTTCATTCTAATTGCTTCTTTGGTTTCATCATTCCACCAGTATGCTGTTCTACCTTTGTTTTTCCCCTATCCGTTTGGTGCTGCAGCTTTTTTTCAGTATTTCTGACAGGGATTTTTGAATATTTGCCATTCGTCTTCTATGTCTTTGATCTCAGGTGACAGTACTCCTTGGTAATGTCATCATGGCTTTCTGCCAGTCTTCTGGGCATTTTTTTTTTGCTCCCACGCTCTATTGAAAATTCGCCTCGACCACAGTATACCGGTGTTTCCACACGCTCTAATGGCTTCCACTGTGATGTCATCTGGTCCTGGGACTGGTGTTGATTGCCTTATCTATTTCACTGGGAAGTATTGGTGGTTCTGTTTAATCTCCATATGGTGGTTGGAACTCCTCTTGTGGTGCCATGGAACCCCTCTCGAATTTTTGGAGTTCTTTTCCCATCTTGTCTTAATTGCATGTTTGCCGAGAATTGCATGTTTGCCCTCCTTGTCGTTTATAATGCATGTCGGGTTGTTTGATTCTTTCCCTACCCACGCTTTTATAAAATTATCTTGGGCTTTCCTTGCAGAATGGGCTTTCCTTGTCATTTTCTGGCCATATATTTCCCATGCGTGTTCTTTAGCAGTTTTGATTAATCTTTTGTTCTCTCTTCTCGCTTTCCTGTATTCTGTATAGTGTTTTTCGGTCTTTGACTTCTGCCATTTCTTGAATTTCTTCTTTTTCATTCTAATTGCTTCTTTGGTTTCATCATTCCACCAGTATGCTATTCTACCTTTGTTTTTCCCCTATCCGTTTGGTGCTGCAGCTGTTTTTCAGTATTTCTGACAGGGATTTTTGAATATTTGCCTTTCGTCTTCTATGTCTTTGATCTCAGGTGACAGTACTTCTTGGTAATGGCTTTCTGCCAGTCTTCTGGGCATTTTTTTTGCTCCCACGCTCTATTGAAAATTCGCCTCGACCACAGTATACCGGTGTTTCCACACGTTCTAATGGCTTCCACTGCGATGTCATCTGGTCCTGGGACTGGTGTTGATTGCCTTTTCTATTTCACTGGGAAGTATTGGTGGTTCTGTTTAATCTCCATATGGTGGTTGGAACTCCTCTTGTGGTGCCATGGAACCGCTCTCGAATTTTTGGAGTTCTTTTCCCATCTTGTCTTAATTGCATGTTTGCCGAGAATTGCATGTTTGCCCTCTTTGTCGTTTATAATGCATGTCGGGTTGTATGAGTCTTTCCCTACCCACGCTTTTATAAAATCATCTTGGGCTTTCCTTGCAGAGTGGGCTTTCCTTGTCAGTTTCTGGCCATATATTTCCCATGCATGTTCTTTAGCAGTTTTGATTAATCTTTTGTTCTCTCTTCTCGCTTTCCTGTATTCTGTATAGTGTTTTTCGGTCTTTGACTTCTGCCATTTCTTGAATTTCTTCTTTTTCATTCTAATTGCTTCTTTGGTTTCATCATTCCACCAGTATGCTGTTCTACCTTTGTTTTTCCCCTATCCGTTTGGTGCTGCAGCTGTTTTTCAGTGTTTCTGACAGGGATTTTTGAATATTTGCCATTCGTCTTCTATGTCTTTGATCTCAGGTGACAGTACTTCTTGGTAATGGCTTTCTGCCAGTCTTCTGGGCATTTTTTTTGCTCCCACGCTCTATTGAAAATTTGCCTCGGCCACAGTATACCGGTGTTTCCACACGCTCTAATGGCTTCCACTGTGATGTCATCTGGTCCTGGGACTGGTGTTGATTGCCTTTTCTATTTCACTGGGAAGTATTGGTGGTTCTGTTTAATCTCCATATGGTGGTTGGAACTCCTCTTGTGGTGCCATGGAACCGCTCTCGAATTTTTGGAGTTCTTTTCCCATCTTGTCTTAATTGCATGTTTGCCGAGAATTGCATGTTTGCCCTCTTTGTCGTTTATAATGCATGTCGGGTTGTATGAGTCTTTCCCTACCCACGCTTTTATATAATCATCTTGGGCTTTCCTTGCAGAGTGGGCTTTCCTTGTCAGTTTCTGGCCATATATTTCCCATGCATGTTCTTTAGCAGTTTTGATTAATCTTTTGTTCTCTCTTCTCGCTTTCCTGTATTCTATATAGTGTTCTTCGGTGTTTGTCTTCTGCCATTTCTTGAATTTCTTCTTTTTCATTCTAATTGCTTCTTTGGTTTCATCATTCCACCAGTATGCTGTTCTACCTTTGTTTTTCCCCTATCCGTTTGGTGCTGCAGCTTTTTTTCAGTATTTCTGACAGGGATTTTTGAATATTTGCCATTCGTCTTCTATGTCTTTGATCTCAGGTGACAGTACTTCTTGGTAATGTCATCATGGCTTTCTGCCAGTCTTCTGGGCATTTTTTTTTTGCTCCCACGCTCTATTGAAAATTCGCCTCGACCACAGTATACCGGTGTTTCCACACGCTCTAATGGCTTCCACTGTGATGTCATCTGGTCCTGGGACTGGTGTTGATTGCCTTTTCTATTTCACTGGGAAGTATTGGTGGTTCTGTTTAATCTCCATATGGTGGTTGGAACTCCTCTTGTGGTGCCATGGAACCGCTATCGAATTTTTGGAGTTTTTTTCAAATCTTGTCTTAATTGCATGTTTGCCGAGAATTGCATGTTTGCCTTCTTTGTCGTTTATAATGCATGTCGGGTTGTATGAGTCTTTCCCTACTCACACTTTTATAAAATCATCTTGGGTTTTCCTTGCAGAGTGGGCTTTCCTTGTCAGTTTCTGGCCATATATTTCCCATGCTTGTTCTTTAGCAGTTTTGATTAATCTTTTGTTCTCTCTTCTCGCTTTCCTGTATTCTATATAGTGTTTTTCGGTCTTTGACTTCTGCCATTTCTTGAATTTCTTCTTTTTCATTCTAATTGCTTCTTTGGTTTCATCATTCCACCAGTATGCTGTTCTACCTTTGTTTTTCCCCTATCCGTTTGGTGCTGCAGCTGTTTTTCAGTATTTCTGACAGGGATTTTTGAATATTTGCCATTCGTCTTCTATGTCTTTGATCTCAGGTGACAGTACTTTTTGGTAATGGCTTTCTGCCAGTCTTCTGGGCATTTTTTTTGCTCCCACGCTCTATTGAAAATTCGCCTCGACCACAGTATACCGGTGTTTCCACACGTTCTAATGGCTTCCACTGCGATGTCATCTGGTCCTGGGACTGGTTTTGATTGCCTTTTCTATTTCACTGGGAAGTATTGGTGGTTCTGTTTAATCTCCATATGGTGGTTGGAACTCCTCTTGTGGTGCCATGGAACCGCTATCGAATTTTTGGAGTTTTTTTCAAATCTTGTCTTAATTGCATGTTTGCCGAGAATTGCATGTTTGCCTTCTTTGTCGTTTATAATGCATGTCGGGTTGTATGAGTCTTTCCCTACTCACACTTTTATAAAATCATCTTGGGTTTTCCTTGCAGAGTGGGCTTTCCTTGTCAGTTTCTGGCCATATATTTCCCATGCTTGTTCTTTAGCAGTTTTGATTAATCTTTTGTTCTCTCTTCTCGCTTTCCTGTATTCTATATAGTGTTTTTCGGTCTTTGACTTCTGCCATTTCTTGAATTTCTTCTTTTTCATTCTAATTGCTTCTTTGGTTTCATCATTCCACCAGTATGCTGTTCTACCTTTGTTTTTCCCCTATCCGTTTGGTGCTGCAGCTGTTTTTCAGTATTTCTGACAGGGATTTTTGAATATTTGCCATTCGTCTTCTATGTCTTTGATCTCAGGTGACAGTACTCCTTGGTAATGTCATCATGGCTTTCTGCCAGTCTTCTGGGCATTTTTTTTTTGCTCCCACGCTCTATTGAAAATTCGCCTCGACCACAGTATACCGGTGTTTCCACACGTTCTAATGGCTTCCACTGCGATGTCATCTGGTCCTGGGACTGGTTTTGATTGCCTTTTCTATTTCACTGGGAAGTATTGGTGGTTCTGTTTAATCTCCATATGGTGGTTGGAACTCCTCTTGTGGTGCCATGGAACCGCTCTCGAATTTTTGGAGTTCTTTTCCCATCTTGTCTTAATTGCATGTTTGCCGAGAATTGCATGTTTGCCCTCTTTGTCGTTTATAATGCATGTCGGGTTGTATGAGTCTTTCCCTACCCACGCTTTTATACAATCATCTTGGGCTTTCCTTGCAGAGTGGGCTTTCCTTGTCAGTTTCTGGCCATATATTTCCCATGCATGTTCTTTAGCAGTTTTGATTAATCTTTTGTTCTCTCTTCTCGCTTTCCTGTATTCTGTATAGTGTTTTTCGGTCTTTGACTTCTGCCATTTCTTGAATTTCTTCTTTTTCATTCTAATTGCTTCTTTGGTTTCATCATTCCACCAGTATGCTGTTCTACCTTTGTTTTTCCCCTATCCGTTTGGTGCTGCAGCTGTTTTTCAGTGTTTCTGACAGGGATTTTTGAATATTTGCCATTCGTCTTCTATGTCTTTGATCTCAGGTGACAGTACTCCTTGCATACTGGTGGATTGATGAAACCAAAGAAGCAATTAGAATGAAAAAGAAGACATTCAAGAAATGGCAGAAGTCAAAGACCGAAGAACACTATATAGAATACAGGAAAGGGAGAAGAGAGAACAAAAGATTAATCAAAACTGCTAAAGAACATGCATGTGAAATATATGGCGAGAAACTGACAAGGAAAGCCCACTCTGCAAGGAAAGCCCAAGATGATTTTATAAAAGTGTGGGTAGGGAAAGACTCATAAACTGCACCACAAGAGGAGTTCCAACCACCATATTTAAACAGAACCACCAATACTTCCCAGTGAAATAGAAAAGGCAATCAACACCAGTCCCAGGACCAGATGACATCACAGTGGAAGCCATTAGAGCGTGTGGAAACACCGGTATACTGTGGCCGAGGCGAATTTTCAATAGAGCGTGGGAGCAAAAAAAAATGCCCAGAAGACTGGCAGAAAGCCATGATGATATTACCAAGGAGTACTGTCACCTGAGATCAAAGACATAGAAGACGAATGGCAAATATTCAAAAATCCCTGTCAGAAATACTGAAAACAGCTGCAGCACCAAACGGATAGGGGAAAAACAGAGGTAGAACAGCATACTGGTGGTTTGATGAAACCAAAGAAGCAATTAGAATGAAAAAGAAGACATTCAAAAAACGGCAGAAGTCAAAGACCGAAGAACACTATATAGAATACAGGAAAGCGAGAAGAGAGAACAAAAGATTAATCAAAACTGCTAAAGGACATGCATGGGAAATATATGGCCAGAAACTGACAAGGAAAGCCCACTCTGCAAGGAAAGCCCAAGATGATTTTATAAAAGTGTGGGTAGGGAAAGACTCATACAACCCGACATGCATTATAAACGACAAAGAGGGCAAACATGCAATTCTCGGCAAACATGCAATTAAGACAAGATGGGAAAAGAACTCCAAAAATTCGAGAGCGGTTCCATGGCACCACAAGAGGAGTTCCAACCACCATATGGAGATTAAACAGAACCACCAATACTTCCCAGTGAAATAGATAAGGCAATCAACACCAGTCCCAGGACCAGATGACATCGCAGTGGAAGCCATTAGAGCGTGTGGAAACACCGGTATACTGTGGTCGAGGCGAATTTTCAATAGAGCGTGGGAGCAAAAAAAATGCCCAGAAGACTGGCAGAAAGCCATAGTGTTACCATTTCGAAAATAAAGGAGAACAAACGCGACTGCACAACATACAGAGGTATCTCATTGTTAAGCCACTCAGGAAAAATATACGCAAAGATACTTGAGCAGCGCATTGTAGAGAGAAATCTGAGCAAAGCTTAGTTTGGATTCCGAAAGGGAAAAGATGTACGGATGCTGTATTAGCATTACGACAGATATGCGAGAAAACAATCGAACACAACAAAGAATCCAACATCGTCTTTATAGACCAGGAGAAAGCTTTTGACAGAGTAAACCATGCAAAACTCTGGAAGACACTCGAAAAGTAAGGCGTCAGAGGACAGATGTAAGATAATGTCAGAGCTCTATATACCAACTGTAGAAACTCAGTAAGAACGTAGGAAGTCAATACAGACTGGTTCAAAGTAAGATCTGGAGTACGACAGGGATGCATTCTATCTCCCCTCCTATTTATAACATATATGGACGCAAACCAAAGCCCAGAAAGCGTAAATGCATTTGTTTTTTTTGGTTCACTTTTTTGTTGATTAAAAAAAAAAATGGTGGGGGGAAGGATTATGTTTTGCTTTATTGATTTTCTGGGCGTAATTCG
>NW_004798644.1:70884-77875 GCF_000002075.1 Aplysia californica | reverse complement strand
CTAGCAGGGGAGAGGAAGGAATAGGGGTTCAGACACGAGTGGCTTCGCGGATTGCAATTTGGTGTGGGTACTTGAAGCTTAGGCTAGACTCAACGGTGATTTGGTTTGATGATTTGACCTAGTGATTTGAGGTTTGCGAGCGCGAGCGTGTTTGCTACCGGGGTACAGCCCTAGTTTGGGCTGAGACCTGCAACTTCAGAAACGGCATAAAACGTCTGGGCAGCATTTAGTTTTTCACAAAATCGTCGTGCCAAGGAAACCGACAATCGGTGCTGGGACTCAAACAAAGAAGAAAAGAGGACAGTTGTTAAATAAGTTCAGGAAGGGTACATCAGGTACATCTGGCCCCCAAATTCCAGTCTCCAGTAGTGATAGCAAAAGCTGCTTCTGCCCTTGGTTTGGTCACAAAGACCGTCTTAGGAGACTTCAACCAGTAGTGAACATATGGAAACTCCCATTCTGTTTTTGTGTCACGCCAGGCACATACTTGATCTCCATTAGCTCATCTGTGAAGGTGCTGTGCTTCCTTGGATGCAACGTCTTTTGTGCAGAGAGCTCGATAGTTCGAGGCATCCGGGGGTGGGGGGTGGGGGGAACAGGACCCCAAGCACAGTTCTACGCTTGCATGACTTTTGAGTCTTTTGTGTTTGACCTGTCTGTTATACTGTAAAAGCCCACGTGTTTTTCACCATTATGTGGACATCGGTCATGATGTGGGTCTCCATCTGTGTTGGTGCTGTACAGCAACGTGGCCACCCCTGCTTCTCACATTAGCAGTGGAAAGAGTTGAAAGACCTCAGAGGTTTTGTGTAATAGGACTAGAGACATCCAATTTTCTCCTGTTCAGAAGAGAAAAAAACAATCTGGAAAAACCCTATAAGAATAAGGATTTCGGTGTGCAGACAGGAGCTGATATCGCATTCAATGGCAAAATTGTAATTGCAGACTAAAAACACATCTAAACACTCTAAGCAGTCTGGAGTTATTTTTGCAGACCCCAAGCACAAGAATTCAGTCCAATTTCATTTATAACACAAAACCAAAAAGTACAAGAAAGCAGAATATTATATTTTAAAAAACCCGGAATGACTTTATTTGTATCTATAAGACATAATTATGAGCTAAAAAGGGATTGTGTTATAAAACAAACAGATATAACTGATCTGCCTGACAGAAGCAGTGATGAGTAGTTAAATTCATTCGAGCAATAGAAAATGTGCCAAACACGAAACACATATTTATACACTGTGCATATAGCAACCTCAGCACAAGGCTCAGTCTGACTATGGTTTCCTTTGTCGCTAATATACTTAGATATCTACATTCTAATCTTTACATCGAGCATCATCGATCCTATACACACACACACACACACACACACACACACACACACACACACACACACATACACACACACACACACATGCACCTACTTGCTTATCGCACGCACTTGCTTACAGACATGTTCTATCTAGACGTCTACGGGGGTATGGCGTTTTTTTTTTGGTTGCATAAAAGAACTGAAGTATTTAACTAAGCTCGGTCGAGCTTAATATCAAACATCCAGTTCTTGACATCATCAATGCACATACCCATGGTGGTGGAACAGATTTGTCCTAGATACCCCATTTGAGTAAAATATATTTAGAAAAAAAGTGCTGCCAAGATATTTAAACTCTTTCACCTGCTTCATATAGCAATTGACATGGATGTTCAGGGTACTATGGTTTCGGCTCACTTTCATAACTTCTGTTTTTGATGTGCTTATTTTCATGTTGAATTTCTCACAGGTGTTGTTGAGTTCGGTAGTGGGATTTTGGAGGCTTTGTTGGTCATGATGAATTAGACATTGGTCGTCTGCGAACAGAAATTCATTTAGGCTTTCTAGTTTGCTGATATCGCATTCAATGGCAAAATTGTAACTGCAGACTAAAAACACATTTAAACACTCTAAGCAGTCGGGGAGTTATTTTTGTCCAATTTCATTTATAACACAAAACCAAAAAGTACATGAAAGCAGAATATCATATCGCTGGTGGAGTGATGAAACCTCGTAACCCTCAATTTTTACGAAAATCGTTTTTTTCCCCCTTAAATGTCTTCTCACAGTCCTTCTTCATATTGTGTCAAAAGCAGTAGGTTAAACTATAAAGAGAAAGTATGAAAAATACTTACTAAAAAACCCTCGTATGTTTGCCCCTATGATATCCTGGCGTGATGAAACCTCGCAACCCTCACCTGGTGCGCCGATCTGCTTTTGCGTGGTTTCATCACTCCCGTTTGAGAGAGTGGAGTACTTATACGAGATTCTGGATAAGCTTTCTTTACGAATTTACTTAAAGGAAGCTCTCGTAATTGACATTTTCTGGTGCATCTAACATGCCTGACTTAATAAAGAAATGTTTCATTCATTCATCCATTCATTCATCCATTTTATTTTAGTCAGTTCAGAAATTCCAATATGGTCGTAAGTGAAGGAATTACATTATGTACATTTATTTGAAATCCCTTTATAGGGATGACTAACGCATTGGTAAACAAGATGTTCTCATCAAGCATAAACGTAGTTAACACTTAATTTAAGGCAACAGTCACACCTTGAAAAGACATGTGACAATAGTCCTTACTAAGAATAAGTGACAAGTCTATGCACTCTCCAGATGTCACCTGGCCATTTTGTTTATCAAAGAGAGAGTAAGGTTTCATCCCTTCTCAGACTATGAATCCACTGATTAGTCGAATCCTTCAGTTGTGGATGAGACCGAATAGTACTGAACTTACCCATGTTCTTCTGGACCCTGAAGTTTATAGAGGACATTGTGACAAATGTGTGCCTCAACAATACAAGTGATACAGACATTTACGAATCTGTTTTGAATATCCCCCCCCCCCCCCAAACTGTGCTCGCATCACCTAGATTTTTACACCATCCAATGGCTGGTTTTGGAAACCACCAAGCAGACCCCGTTCCATGAATTGACTCCAGCTACCTTGTCGCAGTCCTTTCCAGGGATGTGCCTTATAAGTGGAGGCAAGGAAGTATCAGCATCATCCCAGACTGAGTCTGCACCAAAATCCTTGTTGCCTGGAATCAGGCTCCAAACCATACTGACGTTTCCCCAGGCAGCTGCTGAATTATTACCTGCGGAGTCACAGCAACACGATCTGCAAACCACATTCCTAGGTCCCTCTCACCTTCAGGCACCTTAGCCACTTTTCCTGGAGCCTGATCCAGAAACACAGCTCATTTGGGTTACCACAGAGGAAAAGAAAGGGTTTTCAGGGGTGGCAACAAAATAAGCGAAGGCCATCCGTGGATCTGGACAGGAATACAATAATGATTCAATGAAAAGCCCAGCTACGTCACTGAAACCAAGCTGTGACTGAAAGAGCTAAACTCTGAATTGTTAAGGGCTCTCGAGGAAGACAGGACATTTTAATTTTTATTTAGTGTGGTCCCTCTCATGGGATGAAAACAATGTCCCTTTATTGGACTTGTGGACATAGACAAACCTCAGGGGAGGTATTCAGAAACTAACCAGACTGGGCATACACCTTCAAATACACATTCAAAAAGGTGGTCATAAGGTGCCCGTGTGTAACAAGATGTTCCTGCATTCAACTGGGTTGAGTGAATGATTTGCAAGAAACATTTAGAACCAATTATCAAAGTAACTCAGATATTTACAAAATGTATGCACAATTTTGCCAAGACCACAGGGGCAGCCTCTCAACAGACCCCCCCCCCCTCAATGAAACAATCAGGCAGAATAGCCTGTCTCTGTTCATACCAAAGATGTGCGATCTTTGCATTATCCGTAAAGTTGCCAAATTGCTGAGGATTTTTGGAATGCTCACATTCTAGAAAAGGGGCAGCGAGTAAAGAAAAGGAACGAGAGAAATCTGAAGCCATCAAATATCTCGCCAGTTTTGAACCTAAAACGGCGCACGTTTTCTACGGATCTTCGGTGTGTGCTCCTTACACCCAAACTGAATGCATCAGCACTATGTTACAAAAGAAATCATGTCGATCATAACTTTACACTATTTGAAGCTGCAACACTTCAGACGACTTGTTACGAGTGGCATGAAGTAGATGGGGGACTTAGCAAATAAGTTTGCTTTATGTCTACTGGATTTCTTGAAGGAAAATATGGACTTCCAGAAAACCATCATCGACAGCGACTGCTGTGGTTACTAATACAGAAATGCCACACTAGCCAATATTTCTCTCACATGGTAGCAAAACTGAACAGAAATGGTTGATCAAAGGACACACAAAACGTATGTTGACAGTGCACTCAACTATTGAAAAATCAGTTCGAAAAGCACGTATCAAAGTCCCACTACACTACCTCCATTTCTTCAGGATGGCAAGAGCAAAACCAGAAACTTATCAAAACGAATATTTGGATCACACATTATTCTAAATGTGGAAGCGACAAGTCTATCAGACCATGTAGAAAAACGGGTGATCCGACATCAGGTCTTTGAAGTACACCCCAGACATAAACATCCAGTTCAAGCTGCACTTCAGAGTTAAATGGGCTGACGTTCAGAAGGCAGATCAGAGGAACATAAAGTCCATTCTGCTACTCCACTGAACACAGAACATCTTAAAATCCAGCACTCCCAAGTACAATCACCTGCAGGAGCTTGAATCTGTTATTTCCAAATATACGTCATCTCTTTGTGACAATTTACCCCGTTAACATTTATAGCTATTCATTATGGTGTTTTTTTCAGTCCCAGATATCGTATGGATCTTTTTGGGTTTTTTTTGGTCGGCACATACTTCCCCCATTAGTATTCATGACCCACCACCTTTTGTTTTGATTGACATCTTCTACTCGTTTTTCAAAGCATTTTGTTGTGTGCGTTTGTGTGTGTGTGTGCGCGCGCGCGCGCTGTGTGTGTGTGTGTGTGTGTGTGTGTGTGTGTGTGTGTGTGTGTGTGTTACATTTTTTCCGTAAAAATTTTCTAATGGACTGACGCATTAAAACTTTAAAAAACATGTCTATATTCTGATCTAGATTTATTTCTTACCATTGTGAAACCCATCTGCAGTGCAACCAGAGACCATATTGCACTATTCATTTGCAGTTTTTTTGTAAAATGGAAGTAACCAGATCTAATCCTGGCAAATTATATTGAAACAGATTACACAAATCGCTGCTCCGTTTAAGGATTCAAACCCAAATCCTGCAGGTAACACACTTTTATTTGACTTCAGTTGGCCGTGAACAGAATGGTCTATATGAATCAAAGTTGGTACAGATAAATGAAAACACCTTAGAAACGTGGTTAGTGCAAAAAAATCAGTTAAAAAATGGTCTGTACCAACTTTGATTCATATACACCATTCTGTTCACGAATAAATCAGTTTTCTTGTCTCTCCTGTAAAAATTTCCTTTCGTTATCACTTTGTTGCATTCCAAACAACAGAGGCAAACTGCAACCAAATGAGCTGCGAGAAAACTCGCAACCCTCAAACTCTGTCTTGATGAAACCTTGCAACCCTCCCGAAGGCTGACTACGTGGTTTCCACACGACAAAATTGTTTTAATGAAACTTCGCATCCCACAGCATAAACCATTTAAACCGTAGAGAAAAGTGATTTTTTTGCACTAACCACGTTTCTAAGGTGTTTTCATTTATCTGTAGGGCTTACCAACTTTGATTCATATAGAGTAGAGTAAATCAGTTTTCTTGTCTCTCCTTTCTGGGGTTACGAGGTTTCATCACTCCACCAGTGATATACACTCAAACCGTGCAAACCTGCCACCCTGTTTTACTATCCCAGCTTTCCACCAGGTTTTGCCAATGCACGAAAAGGAATACCTTTATAAACATAGGCTACAACCTGAAATGTACTAATATTAGTTCCACACAACGCTTTCACTCATGGCCACCAGCTAGAGGTGCTGCGCACACAGTCTTCAAGGACTCAGCAACTGCGTACACCTAACCTGGGACCTAGTGATAATCTCATTTTCTCCACCGACACACCTCTCTGAGTCTGAGAGTGAGTGAGTGAATGCATGAAGCACAAGCCTACAAAACGATGGGCATCAACCCCTTCATTACACAGGGTCAGTTTGTGCTTCACCAGGGACAAAGAGTAGCGGTAAGTTATGCGTTTCGTTGCATATAATTAGACCCAGTTTATAAATTCTACTCTCTAGAAGAAAATGATTTTAAAAAATATCTCCCCAAACATGTGGCTGAATGCGGATCTGCAACTAGTTTTATGTGATACATCTAATGAAGCAGTATGCCAAATGCAAAATAATATGATGAACGGCTCAAGGCATGACAAGCACCGTAGGTCCCAGGAGGACTTGCTTCCTTCGCCATGAAAAAAATAAAAAATGAACAGCAATCATCATAAGGTCCATAGATGTACACTGGCACTAGATACAGTACGCCCTTCTCTCGCCTATCTAGGTTGCAATAATACAGCCTTCTTTCTACACCTAGATCTATAAACCAATGTGTTATTAAATAGATAAAGATAGAGGCTTTAACCCCCCCCCCCCTTTATTTCTTCATCAGCACTTTATCTACAAAATGGTTTATATTGACTGAATCAAGGGTCTTTTGAAGAAGTATGAAAAGATGAGGGTGTCATGGGAACCTCCCAATCACCCTACCCTTTCTCTTCTCCCGAATCCTAATACCACCTCCCTCCAGATCTAGATGCTAGTCACATGGCCCAGAACCTTGCTGATAGCTCCTTATAATAATATATATTTTTAAAAAACCGGAATGACTTTATTTGTGTCTATAAGACATAATTATGAGCTAAAAAGGGATTGTGTTTTTATAATAATAATAATAATAATAATAGATAGCATTTGTATAGCGCATATCCCCGCTCAGCAGCATGCTCTATGTGCTTAACACTATATTATTACCCCAGCAGACCATAGAACACTCCGAAACATTCTCAGCTTCCCGGGAAGCATACAGTGCGAGCAGCCGATTAAGC
>NW_004798644.1:63368-70784 GCF_000002075.1 Aplysia californica | reverse complement strand
GTAGGCTGTCTTTTCTTTCCAAGAGAGTGACCAGTGATGTCATTGCATTTTGTACCAACCAGTTTACAACTGCAAAGAACGTCAAGTTCACATCCTGCTCGCTTCGTGCCTTGATAGTCCGAGCGCCAGATGAAAAAGCTTGTTTTGCCTCATAAAGTTATTTTCTTTGGTGATTCTAACAGAGTTTTCATTGCTGATTTCAAATCTAATGGGGGCCAAATGTTAAACTTTGGGCATTTTTGTTTAAAAGTGAACATCCAAGATGGCCGCCATAGAATTTCGAGTAAAAGATGTTGTGAGGGAAATCATGCATTTAAAGACATAAAAATGTACAAACTTAATTAAATAGCATTCAGTGGGACAAAAGTAACCACTCTTGATGAAATACACTTTAAATATTCGATAAAATGGCAACTTCAAAGAAAACAAGATGGCCGCCATATAGTTTTCATAAATGTGCTGATCTGCAATACACTTGAAATCGTCGCATTAAAATCACGACCTCGCATGGATAAGGCCGACACACACACACACACACACACACACACACACACACACACACACACACACACACACACGCACACACACACACACACATAAATATATTTATATATAGACTACAATATTACTTTAAAGTATTTCATCAAAAACGTGTGGATGCAGGCACTGCATGGATCGGAAATAGTAAAGACAGTAGCGAGCATAGTTGACGTTCCAGACTCAAAGATGTAGGGGAACATCTTTTCCACAGCAAACAAGTGAAGAGTCCAGTCAGCTTCTCTCTCAGCCCGAACAAAGGCCATCACAATGAACACTGGGTCAAGAAGTACTCAACCCAAAGTCTTGTGGTTTTGCTCTGGGTGCTTTTGGTGACGAGACATTGCGTGAGTGCAGCCATGGTGTGAACGTTAGTTTTGGGGAGAATGGGTCGCAGTAACCACTCAACAAGAAGTCTCAATGCTTTTACATTTTGTGGGTATTTTTCCGGGTCAACATTTTTGGCACCCCCACAAAATGCAGAGCCAAGTATGTCTTCAATGCCACTTCCTCCCATCAGGTATCCCACAGCAGTAACAAAACTCCTTAGCATGTGCATACCACCAAGTCTTGGGATGAACTTCTGAAACTGTTCCTCATCAACCAATGTGATGTGGACAAGTTTTTTGTACAGCTGGTAGTCACTTTCCACTGCGCTGAGGGTAACAGGTGTCGCAGCAAGAGTGGCATCATCTTGTTAAATGTTATAGCGTTATGTAAGCTAAGGTTTGATATAAAGATAAAAAATTATGAGACACTGAGAAAATAATCTACTCAAAACACAAACGAAATGAACTTTCAAAGAAAGTCGAATGATGTTTGAGAAGATAAGGACTGCAATAAACACAGCAAATTTAACAAAAAAAGAAAAAGCGCTTTACAAAACAACGATCGTTGGGGGCAGAGGGTGTGCTGGACAGGTCCCAAAATTTTTTTTATTTTTTTTAGTGAGTTAGTAAAGGAGGAAATGCTATCTACTTCGTCCATTCAATTGTGAAGGAAAATTGATTAAAAGAAGAGACAGTAGTCCGAATAGGGGAAAATGTCTTCACAATCGGAGAATTTCGAGTACAAAGACAAAGAAAAACACGCCGACGGAGAAAACATAGTTTCATATAAAACAAATTCCATAAAGATGCATTTCAAATACCGGAATTGTCACGAGATAAACAGTTCTGTGGGAACAGTGGGGAGTTTTAGTCATTAATAACATTATCAGCAGCATTAAAACGAAGAAAAAAAAAAGGAAACGAGGTCTTCCCCTTGATCTCTTGCCCTGTGGGTTCCAATTCAAAACTTTTTTTGTTATGCAGCTGCCTGACTTCCTGAGAGTATGTCCAATCCATCGCTACCGCCTTCTTCCTACCTCATCCCTGACTGGGATCTGTCTTGTGAAACACTTCCACATTGGTGACCCTGTCTGTCCATCTGATCCTCAGTAACTTTCTTAGACACCTGTTCAAGAAAACCTGGATCCTCTTTATACAAGTCTGCGATGCGTTCCATGCCTCACATCCATACAACAGGACCGACTTCACGTTTGAATTGAAAATCCTCAGCTTTGTTCGAAGTGAGATCTCTCTGGTCTTCCAAATCTTATCCAAAGATATGAAAGCAGCCTGTGCTTTTCCAATGCGGGACTTTATTTCAGCATCTGTTCCTCCCTCTCTGTCAATTATGCTCCCAAGATAACAGAAGGATTCAACGTTTTCTAGGGCCTTTCCTTTTATTGTGACCTGCTCCTTTCGTTGTGCATCTGTCCTTAGTACTTTTGACTTTCCGGGGTGGATCCTCAATCCAACAGACTCCGATAGGCTGTTTAATACTGAAGTCTTTGCTTGTATCTGTTCCTGGGTGTGCGACAGAAGCGCCAAGTCGTCTGCAAAATCCAGATCGCCCAACTGTGTCCATGGACAACCCACCATCGACACGATCATGGACGCCGACTTACCATCGGTTTCCGATGACAACCCACCATCGGCGCGATGATGGATACCGACTTACCGTCGGTTTCCGATGACAAGTCGTCTGCAAAATCCAGATCGCCCAACTGTGTCCATGGACAACCCACCATCGACACGATCATGGACGCCGACTTACCATCGGTTTCCGATGACAATCCACCATCGGCGCGATGATGGATACCGACTTACCGTCGGTATACGATGACAACCCACCATCGACGCGATCATGGACGCCGACTTACCCACCCACCATCGGTTTCCGATGACAACCCACCATCGCCGCGATGATGGATATCGACACACCATCGAAAACGATGACAGCCCACCATCGGCGCGATGATGGAATCCGAATTACCATCGGTTTCCGATGACAACCCACCCACTATCGGCACGATGATGGATGCCGACTTACCATCGGTTTCCGATGACAATCCACCATCGGCGCGATGATGGATACCGACTTACCATCGGTTTCCGATGACAACCCACCATCGGCGCGATGAAGGATGCCAACTTACCATCGGTTTCCGATGACAACCCACCATCGGCGCGATGAAGGATGCCGACTTACCATCGGTTTCCGATGAACACCCACCATCGGCGCGATGATGGATGCCGACATACCATCGGTTTTCGATGACAACCCACCATCGGCACAATGATGGATGCCGACCACCATCGGCACAATGAAGGATGCCGACTTACCATCGGTTTCCGATGAAAACCCACCATCGGCACAATGAAGGATGCCGACTTACCATCGGTTTCCGATGAAAACCCACCATCGGCGCGAAGATGGATGCAAACTTACCATCGGTTTTCGATGACAACCCACCATCGGCGCGATGATGGATGCCGACTCACCATCGGTTTCCGATGACAACCCACCATCGGCGCGATGATGGATGCCGACTTACCATCGGTTTCCGATGACAACCCACCATCGGCGCGATGAAGGATATCGACACACCATGGGAAACCGACGACAACCCACCATCAGGACGATGTCGGGTTCCCAAACACTATCGGAAACCGATGATCCCCCAACATCAGAACGATGTAGGATAAATGTGTCTTTCCGATGGTCAACCGATAGCACCGCTGTCACACCATAGTCTTTACTTTGCCCATGCTCCCATCCCTATTTGACCTTAGACGTTTGATCCTAAAAATAATTCACTCAATCAAAAATTGAATCCATGTCTGTAATTGAAGATGTTCTTATAAAATCATCACCAAGGTGTATATATATATATATATATATATGTTAGTACAATTTCCCCCAACCTAGACCATGAGTCCATTAACAGTAAGACATGAGACTGCAGCCGTGGGTAAAAAAGCTCAGCTGTGTGTCGGTTTCCGATGACAACCCACCATCGGCGCGATGATGGACGACGACTTACCATCGGTTTCCGACGACAACCCACCATCGGCGCGATGAAGGATGCCGACATACCATCGGTTTCCGATGACAACCCACCATCGGCGCGATAATGGATGCCGACTTACCATCGGTTTCCGATGACAACACACCATCGGCGCGATGAAGGATGCCGACATACCATCGGTTTCCGATGACAACCCACCATCGGCACGATGATGGATGCCGACTTACCATCGGTTTCCGATGACAACCCACCATCGGTGCGATGATGGATGCCGACTTACCATCCGTTTCCGATGACAACCTACCATCGGCGTGATGATGGATGTCGACTTACCATCGGTTTCCGATGACAACCCACCCACCATCGGCACGATGATGGATGCAAACTTACCATCGTTTTCCGATGACAACCCACCATCGGCGCGAAGATGGATGCCGACTTACCATCGGTTTCCGATGACAACCCACCATCGGTGCGATGATGGATGCCGACTTACCATCCGTTTCCGATGACAACCCACCCACCATCGGCACGATGATGGATGCCGACTTACCATCTGTTTCCGATGACAACCCACTATCGGCGCAAAGATGGATGCAAACTTACCATCGCTTTCCGATGACAACCCACCATTGGCACGATGATGGATACCAACTTACCATCGGTTTCCGATGACAACCCACCATCGGCGCGAAGATGGATGCAAACTTACCATCGTTTTCCGATGACAACCCACCATCGGCGCGAAGATGGATGCCGACTTACCATCGGTTTCCGATGACAACCCACCATCGACGCGATCATGGACGCCGACTTACCATCGGTTTCCGATGACAACCCACCCACTATCGGCACGATGATGGATGCCGACTTACCATCGGTTTCCGATGACAACCAACCATCGGCACGATGAAGGATGCCGACTTACCATCGGTTTCCGATGACAACCCACCATCGGCGCGATGAAGGATGCCAACTTACCATCGGTTTCCGATGACAACCAACCATCGGCGCGATGATGGATGCCGACATACCATCGGTTTTCGATGACAACCCACCATCGGCACAATGAAGGATGCCGACTTACCATCGGTTTCCGATGAAAACCCACCATCGGCGCGAAGATGGATGCAAACTTACCATAGGTTTTCGATGACAACCCACCATCGGCACGATGAAGGATATCGATGTCGGGTTCCCAAACACTATCGGAAACCGATGATCCCCCAACATCAGAACGATGTAGGATAAATGTGTCTTTCCGATGGTCAACCGATAGCACCGCTGTCACACCATAGTCTTTACTTTGCCCATGCTCCCATCCCTATTTTATCTTAGACGTTTGATCCTAAAAATAATTCCCTCAATCAAAAATTGAATCCATTTCTGTAATTGAAGATGTCCTTATAAAATCATCACCATATATATATATGTTAGTATAATTTCCCCAAACCTAGACCATGAGTCCATTAACAGTAAGACATGAGACTGCAGCCATGGGTAAACAAGCTCAGCTGTGTGACGGTTTCCGCTGACAACCCACCATCGGCGCGATGATGGATACCGACATACCATCGGTTTCCGATGACAACCCACCATCGGCGCGATGATGGACGCCGACTTACCATCGGTTTCCGATGACAACCCACCATCGGCGCGATGATGGATGCCGACTTACCATCGGTTTCCGATGACAACCCACCATCGGCGCGATGATGGATATCGACACACTATCGAAAACCGATGACAACCCACCATCAGGACGATGTCGGGTTCCCAAACAATATGTTAGTACAATTTCCCCCAACCTAGACCATGAGTCCATTAACAGTAAGACATGAGACTGCAGCCGTGGGTAAACAAGCTCAGCTGTGTGTCGGTTTCCGATGACAACCCACCATCGGCGCGATGATGGATACCGACTTACCATCGGTTTCCGACGACAACTTACCATCGGCGCGATGATGGATGCCGACCACCATCGGCGCGATGATGGATGCCGACTTACCATCGGCTTCCGACGACATCCCACCATCGGCGCGATGATGGATGCCGACTTACCATCGGCTTCCGACGACAACCCACCATCGGCGCGATGATGGATGCCGACTTACCATCGGCTTCCGACGACAACCCACCATCGGCGCGATGATGGATGCCGACTTACCATCGGTTTCCGACGACAACCCACCATCGGCGCGATGATGGATGCCGACTTACCATCGGCTTCCGACGACAACCCACCATCGGCGCGATGATGGATGCCGACTTACCATCGGCTTCCGACGACAACCCACCATCGGCGCGATGATGGATGCCGACTTACCATCGGCTTCCGACGACATCCCAAGATCGGCGCGATGATGGATGCCGACTTACCATCGGCTTCCGACGACAACCCACCATCGGCGCGATGATGGATGCCGACTTACCATCGGTTTCCGACGACAACCCACCATCGGCGCGATGATGGATGCCGACTTACCATCGGCTTCCGACGACATCCCAAGATCGGCGCGATGATGGATGCCGACTTACCATCGGCTTCCGACGACAACCCACCATCGGCGCGATGATGGATGCCGACTTACCATCGGTTTCCGATGACAACCCCCCATCGGCGCGATGATGGATATCGACACACCATCGGAAACCGATGACAACCCACCATCGGCACGATGATGGATGCCGACTTACCATCGGTTTCCGATGACAACCCACCATCGGCGCGATGATGGATATCGACACACCATCGGAAACCGATGACAACCCACCATCGGCACGATGATGGATGCCGACTTACCATCGGTTTCCGATGACAACCCACCATCGCCGCGATGATGGATATCGACACACCATCGAAAACGATGACAACCCACCATCGGCGCGATGATGGAATCCGAATTACCATTGGTTTCCGATGACAACCCACCATCGGCACGATGATGGATACCGACTTACCATCGGTTTCCAATGACATCCCACCATCGGCGCGATGAAGGATATCGACACACCATCGGAAACCGACGACAACCCACCATCAGGACGATGTCGGGTTCCCACACACTATCGGAAACTGATGATTACCCAACATCAGAACGATGTAGGATAAATGTGTCTTTCCGATGGTCAACCGATAGCACCACCGTCACACCATAGCCTTTACTTTGTCCATGCTCCTATCCCTATTTTATCTTAGACGTTTGATCCTAAAAATAATTCCCTCAATCAAAAGTTGAATCCATGTCTCTAATTGAAGATGTTCTTATAAAATCAACACCAAGGTGCTTACATATATATATGTTAGTACAATTTCCCCCAACCTAGACCATGAGTCCATTAACAGTAAGACATGAGACTGCAGCCGTGGGTAAACAAGCTCAGCTGTGTGGCGGTTTAGTTTTGGTATAGAGGTTTCAACATATTTTGGTATAGAGCGCTCGCAACTGCATAAGGTCATATGAGCGCCAGAAGTCGTGTGTGGCTCTGAGAAAACCCTTCACAAGGTGCCAAATTTCAAAATG
>NW_004798644.1:60897-62344 GCF_000002075.1 Aplysia californica | reverse complement strand
TGACGACAAGTTTGTGACAGATCATCACTGCGATAGTGCAGCATCTCTCTTTTCTTGGTTCTTTTCAAGTAAAATAATTAAAGAGTAGGCCTATGTATTCAGTATAGATATATTTCTTCTTTGTAAAGGAATTTTAAAATTTAAAGCAAGAGTCAGCATCACACTGAACTATAATGCTATAATATTTAATTTAATTGAGAGGCATCACCTTCAACAATACAAGTTAGTGTGGTGCAGCATCTCTCATGGTTCTTTTCAAGTCGAATAATTAAAGCTAAAAAGTATGTAAGATCGATTATTTTCTGCTTTGTAAATGAATCAAGAAATTTAAAGCAGGTGTTAGCATCAATATAAATTGTAGTAGTAGTAGCCCTAGTCTATTATTCAATTCCATTGAGAGAGGCATTACCTTCAGCAATACTGGACTGGTCAGCATCATTTTGTTGTTGGATCTGCTTCACTGGGAGCATGATAGGACAGCAATTGCACCTAAGAGATCAATGAAAATAGTATGTACAATGAAATAAAACTGAAGAGATCAACAAGAATTTATCTGTGTAGTCTGCACTGGATCATCTCCACACGTCTAGAAAAATACTGTTTACAGAGATACACAACTGGCCCTGGATTTATTTAGTCTTAAATCTAGGCACAGTCAACAATGTGTCTGGTGACTTGGTGTATAAAGTTTAAAACAACACACTATAATGTCATCTAGATCTAGATTTCAACACACACTGCAGTGAGACTTGCTTCATCATACAGATAGGTAAGTGACAGGGATCTAAACAACAGCCGCAGGTTCGAGTAACTTTCATCAAGAGTCTTAAGTTAAGTGTCATAGGAGTCAAGATCTAGAAGAGTAATAAGTCTAGATCTAGTCAAGTGTCTAGTTAGTCTAGTCTAGTCTAGTACAATCTTGATCTAAGTCTATAATCTAATAACGTTGACAGACTTGGTCTCGTTCCAAGAGATAAGCTACCATATATAGTGATAGATCTAGTAGATCTAGATTCGATCTAGATCTAGATCTAGATTAGATCTAGCTAAACCAATTCTAATACACTGCTAGAGGCTAGAGGCTAGAGGTAGGATAGAATCTAAAAGAATACGCAGTTCTTTAATCTAGCTGATAATTATAAGTTATAGGGACTAGTATAGAAGCTGGGACTGCGGGTATGGTAAACCTTGCTTACCTTCTGATGATGTTATGCCAATTGGTTGAACAGGAACCAGGACTTCTTCTTCATGAAGTTCCAGATTCCAGATCTTGGTCATGAGCAGGGGGGTGTGGGTGTGTGTGGGTGTGTCACGGCCACGGTCGTCGTCGTAATTGGTTCATCATGTGTCTCCTCCTCCAAACTAGAATCTACTGTCTTCACAATCAATAGGTCTTGCATTGAAATAATCAATAATCAGTTCATCCAATTCATTTTCGTCTGTGATT
>NW_004798644.1:55135-58297 GCF_000002075.1 Aplysia californica | reverse complement strand
TAAATGTAACAACACCACTAAAAGTTGACATTTCTTTGATGGTGATCCAAGGAAAGAAAAGGGTGCTTCATTCACAGCCTTTGACAAAAAGCCTGCTTGTTCTTGTATCCTTCTCTGGCTAGTGTTGCAGCTTCTGCGTGGCTGGTGTTGGCGTTACGTTCCTTCTTCTTCAGCCGATGCTTTGTAACCATTCAGGACACACTTTCTGTATTCCTTCCTGTCAGATTCTATAATTCCAACATGTTTTTAAAAAATTAAAAAAAATTATTCTCTCCTCTCTTCTACTTTCTTTGGCTGTGTAAGATGGGTCATCTGTTGTGTCATCTTTGCACGCTACTTTTGGGTGGACGAATAGCTGAGGAACGAAATGAAAACAAAAGTTAAATTTGACAGGGAATAAGGCTAAATGTCTGTCTCTTTTAATAGGGGAATTTTCCATTCAAACTGCATTTAATCTTGTTGTTCTGGAATGATTTTGAAATCCACTAGTGTAGTACAGTATGCCCAGTGTTCTGAGGTACTTACAGAAATATTTGTTAAATTGTTTTGTTTGTTTTCCCAAACAATACACCAGTATTGGCAAATGGTCGCTAATAAATATTTTAAATTTAGTCTTTAATGAGATGATCTTTGAATTCCAATGCACAAGTTAATCAACTTTCATTGATATCAATGTCGGTTACAGAAAATTACAGTATGAAATATACAATGAAACACAAAAATTGAATTTGTGTAAAATATTTACCTTTTTGCCACAGCTTGAGGTATCACCAATGCTTGTTTCCTTGTCAGTCACACTGCTTTCGCAAAAAGTGACCAAGTATTTTTTTAAATGCCAAGTGAAATTGTCTTCTATCGTCTCCCCACTGTTTTGTGCTCGTGCATGAAACTTTGCTCTTTCGTGGATAAGATTCCGCTTTGGGACAAAGTGAGCTTCGAAATTCCCTAAGACAGTGTTAAAGTTGTCCCTAGGATCGTTACCTTCGACGGGAGCAGGGAACGTGAAAGTGTTAAATATCTGTTCAGCTTGGCGTCCCATAGCGTAAATTAATGAACTTACTTGGATTGCTCCGGTCTCTGCGCTCAGTTTGGTGGCTGTGTGGTATCGTAGCATACGCTGTCGCCACTCGGGCCACTCATGAGGTTTGGAAAAATCAAACGGTTCAGGAGGCTTGAAATGAGGCATTCTGACACTTGTGACACGTTATCCACTGACTTCTGACACCATGTTATGTTAGTATACACACATGAATGTAAACTGGAGAGACGAACACATACGACAGCAGGCATTCTAATGATTAGCCCGGGTGTAGCGTCTGACTTTTTATGTTGATCCCCGAAGTGAGTAACATTAACCAAAAGCCCATGGCATACGGGGCGCTTACGTCCCGTGATTACGAAAGAGTAAGGTACAATACGGTGACTACTGTGACAATAACAGGGTTTGCCTGTAACTGGTGAGCCCCGAAGATGTCACTTTGGAGCATAACACTTTGGAGCTTAATATACATTCTGTTGCTGCCGGCAGTGTCTCTCTCTCACAGACCGGAGGTGTAACTTATTTTAAAAGTCTGTCAGTGACATTCTGTGGCTTTAACAAGTGAATTGACAAGTATTCCGTCGTCCTGCTCGTTTCCTCGGATGCCCACATGGCTAGGTAGCCGTGCAAACCCGATATTTCCCCCCCTATTTAGTTAAAAAGTGAATCCTCAACGATAATTGAACTATTTTAGGGTCAGAGTCAAAGTGTCTATCAAATAAAATAATCATTGCTTCTCTTCCTAATTTTGGAACATCGTACCAGTCAAATTCACTCCTACAAATCGGCCTCACAAATTAAATGTAAATACACGTTTATAATCACCAAAACAGTGTGCACAAATTTCGAAACGGTTTTATTGCCATATAAATACCATGTTCTCCCCTTTGTGCTACTCCATAAGCAGTCACAAGCACTGATTATGTAAACTTGAAATAAGGCTCGTACAGTCTACTCCACAGAGGTGAAAAGGACATGTGCACAACTGTTTCATTGTCAAATAAATACCCTGTTCACCCCTTTCGTTCGGGCCACTCTCATAAGCAATCACAAGCACATTTATGTAAGTTAACAATTACGTGTACACTGGTTGAGTCTTCCTCACAAAGGTGAGGGGAATAACTCCTAAGGCCTATACCGCACCCAGACAAATCTGTCTGTAAACAGACTAAAGCCTGTGTTTTAGGGTATTGTGAACACTGAAGTAATACCAGAGACCCTCTCTGGTAATACGAACCCTTCCGCATTACTTAGACACAACATTATATTTAGTCGTGAAAGTTGTGGCCGGCCACATACCGAGTACGACAAGTTTGACTAAAGACTGGTTTGAAACAGTAAGAGGATAGAGCAGTCTACCACACTAAGATAAATCTGCCCTGAAATTTGACAACAGGCCGAGTTCCATACCTCCACATACATAAACATTCGGTCGTGTCTTGATGACACACTGAGTTCCATACATGCACATACATAAACATTCGGTCGTGTTTTGATGACACGCCGAGTTTCTTTCACTAACACTTATTATACGCACCTGATCGTTTTTACGCCAAACTACATTCTGTTCACATCGAGCAAAGACTATCAGCAATTAATATTTCTAAATTAATCGTGGATGTTGATGTCAGTTGGACTGAGAAATTAATAAGTCCAGTTGAAGGCAAACCTTTGCTGTACAATGCAGCTTTGAAAGATTATTCTAACAAAGATTTGAAAGTAAAAGCTTAGACTGAAGTGTGTGAATCTGTCGTTTCTGGGTGGGGAGACCTGTCTAATGAAGCTAGGAAACTCAAAGGTAATGAAAATTTACATTTCTCTCTATCTTTTCACTGTTTCTGTCTATATTTGTCTGTCTGTCTGTCTGTCTGTTTGTCTGTCTGTCTGTCTGTGTGTGTGTCAGTCTGTATGCCTGTCTGTCTGTCTGTCTGTCTGTCTGTCTGTCTGTCTGTCTGTCTGTCTGTCTGTCTGTCTGTTTGTCTGTCTGTATGTCTGTCTGTCTGTCTCTGTCTTTTGTCTCTGTCACTGTCTCTCTATCTCTCTCTTTCTCTCTCAATCCCTGTCTCTTTCTCTTCTTCTTCTTCTTCTTCTTCTTCTTCTTCTTCTTCTTCTTCTTCTTCTTC